>NC_049211.1:32516842-32816842 GCF_013347855.1 Anguilla anguilla
ACTTAATTACCGTGATGTAGACATAGCCTAATCGGTCAAAGAAACTGACTTAAAGTCGTTTTTCTTTGGAATAAGATAACTAAGCAAATTAAGGACACTGTTGACACCACAACAGTGTCCTTCACCCTTAAACTCCATCCAATTTAGAGAAAGGCCAAATGCAGAACTGACAAAGAAGCAATCGAAGTTCAAAATGCCTCGACTTGTAAAAGAACAGAATATATTCACAGACTTCAAAAGGGCAGTGCTAATGATGCGCTATCAGTGACAGCCACAGAGCTTATCAGCGTTTGCCCACAGAGAGGCAAGCCTTTCGAGTAGTTCACAGAGCTCAGTGATTGACAGCCCATGGCAACCAATCACAGGCTGTATGAAGCTCGCAGTCCCCCCACTGCCCCTTAACTAGCCTTAGAATCAATTAAAAGCACATGAAGATAACCGCACATTCGTAACGCTGACTGAAGCCGTTGGACGTGGCTGGTGATGGGGGGAGCCCATGTGGACGCCGCCAGATCTCTGCAAAGTACAGGTTTCGGGACACGCTAAACAGCCCCTGACACAGTCAGGCTGCGCTAACTCTACCCGCGAGCGAGTCCTCCCTCATCCGAGAGGCTAATGCGCTGCAATTCACGCCGCCTGACGGCCCGAGCCCGGCCCGAGACCAAGGGCGACGTGCAGCTGTTTCCAGAGCCCGCTCCTGCGCCCCGCGTCGATACGACACCTCCCCTCCGCGCGCGCGTCCGGTCCGATTTCCCGCTGAGGAAATAACGGACACGCCTGGAAAGAAGGGCGGCTCCCTCGCTGCCTCTCGAAGGATGCATCCTCCTTTCCTCCACTACCACGTCCTCTCCTCTGCGCCCCGGACACAGATCTTTGTGTCCTCCCCCTCTCCTCTGTCCCAATACTGGAGGAGACGAGTGAAACGCACAGAACCGTATTGGTGAAGCGACTTGAAAGTTGTCACCCCCTTCTCCTTTCCTCCACATAGTTCCGGGTAGGAGACGAGCGGTTGTGGGGGAGTGGAGGAAAGGAGGCGAGGAGTGCAGAGTAATGGGACGTACCCAAATTCAGTTCCCTGCAAAGGTAGCTTCTTAACAAGGAAACTCAAAAGGCAACTAATCTGAGACGCGCTTTCGTCGGATGATGTCACAGAACAGTAACGTGATTACTAGCAAGCTATCTGGCTAATTTGCTGCCTTTAAATGCTGCGTACAAAGGCAACTGGCTTCCGTTTGAGATGCGGCCACTGTGCTTGGGTCATGTTTTCTTTAAAGTCAGCAGAAGTTGCTTCAGCACTACAAACCAATTCTCTGACGCAACGACAAAAAGTGAGTTATTAATTTTCACATTCTTATTGCTCAGGGGAGGCAGTTTATCACAAACTATAACCATGGACAGTACGCACATACAGACAGAATGTCAAACCCAATCATCAGACAACCTCAGTGCAGCCTCTTTCAATCTTTAAATTGTGAAAGGCGGTTTCTCACAAATTATAACCACGGAGAGCAGGCAAACACAGACACAATGTCAAACCCAATTATCATACCTCGCTGCAGCCTCTTTCAATCATTTAATTGTGAAATAAGCATGTCACATATGAAATGGTTCTTTTTTTTTCCACTGATGGGATCCAGACAGACATCGATACCCATCGTTACATGTCGTGTGTTACAGAAGAGCTGCAGTTCATTGTTCAGATGCACTAAAGTTGAAAATGAAATGCTTGTCTGTGCAAATGTGATTAAGTGTGCCAGTGAACTGGCTGGTGAGCAGCTGAGGGCTCGTAATCAAGAAGCCCACTTCTGTCCGCTCTCCCACCGCACCCCTCTGTGAGGAGGGCTCCCTGCGTCCTCATCGTCGCAAGTGGCACTGTGGCAAAGGTGAAAGAGCATGCGCAGGCAGCAAAGAAAGAAGGGAGAGGAGTGGTGAGAGAGGGAGAGGAGCGGCGGGAGAGGAAGAGGAGCAGCGAGAGAGGGAGACAAATGGTGAGAGAGGAAGAGGAGCAATGAGAGAGGAAGAGGAGCAGTGAGAGAGGGAGATAAGTGGTAAGAGAGGAAGAGAAGCAGCGAGAAAGGAACAGCAGAGGCGATAGAGAAAGAGCAGCAGTGAGAGAGGAGGAGGAGTGGTGAGAGAGGAAGAGCAGCGGTGAGAGAGGGGGAGGAGTGGCGATAGGCACCAGGGATGCCTTGTTCACTGACAGAAATCAGACACACACACACGCATACACACACACACACACACACACACACAGAGTGATCCCTGTACAGATGGAGGTCCCGTACTGTCACGCTACGCTGCAGCTTTCATTCACAAAATGCGCCAGATCAAAGACCACCACCCACCAGGCCTGGATCTGTTCTGTGGCCTGCCTGCAGAGCCCCATCACCCTAGAGGATCATAATAATCTATTAATACGCCATGGAGGGAAAATAAGTCATTATTAAGTATAGATACTGATAATAATAATTCTGTGTCTATCTGTCTGTCTGTCTGTCTGTCACAACAGATAGAGGAAGTGTGATGTGGCTGTTCATGTACTCTCACTGGATTTAAATAGCCCAAAAAGATTTTTCAGTGTTACTGTAAACTGTGCACTCCCCCTAGTTCAGTTAATCAGCTACTAGGGTTGCCAGATTCCATCCTCTCCGGCTTACTCAGCACACACGGAGCAGCTTGGGCGACTCATCAAGAGTTATGGGTGAAGACGTGACCAATCGGTGACTGTTCCCTCCGCCCTAATCACAGGTGCCGGCCCGTGGGCGGGCAAACCCAAACAGGGCAGTGTGCTACCTTCTAATCAAAAGGTTCTGAGGCTGGTGGTGATTCAACCCCAAACGCTAAACCTAAAAAGGACTGCCACCAGAAGACGTGATTACATGTCACGATTTAGCCGTCGCCCCGGCCGGCGTCCTCCATCCACAGCCCACAGAATCAGCTGACGGTCGCCTTTGAGCTTTAAAAAAACAAATAGGACCATCTCCTTCTATTCCAGCAACCACACCGCTCCCAGATCAGCGTCTTTCGCCAAGTCGCCGACGGTCTTTTTCGACCCGAAACGGAAGGAGATCAAGACTTCCCAAAACACACTCGCCTGCATGTGACTTGACCCTGACTTGTCAACGGTCTCACAGAACAGAAATGGTTTACAAGAATTCCTTCTTTTGCAACACAGTGGGGCTAGCACCGAAAAACAATTCTTCCCACTAACAAAGACAACCACTTCAAAGGCCTTGTGGATGCACTTGATAGTTTCGGTTTAAAAGCCTGTGGAGGGAGGAGCAGGGTCACATCTGATAGCGGTGAGGAAGGGGGCCGTTCCTCAGGAGTCTGTATGTTTTCGCACAAATCGCAGCTTCTACAACGGAGTCCTCGGCCGGCCAATCGCAGCCTGCCAAGCGGGCGCCATACTGAAAATGGCCAAATTTTAGGTAGACAATGGGAACTTTGGAACTTGCCACAGCGCGGCAATCGCAGAACATCAGCTGGAATGCTATCAAAGACACAAGGGGTAAGAAGGAGAAGAAGGAAGCCCAAATTTTTGCTTTGGAAAGCCAATCCCGTGTCCCTGCCCTCAGGAGAGACGCGGGTCGGGGTGGAGTCTCTGTGGTCTTCCAGACACCAAAGCATCCCTCTCCCCCGACACACATAGACAGATACATCTGGATTTATTTGACGATCCTGACACGTCTCCCGCCATTTGAGTGCGCAACCACGACGGGTCTTCCCAGTGGGAACAATGGAGCACTTTTCAGTTCCACGGGCGTCCAGAAGGGCCAAAGGACTCAATGTCCAAACATGTCGACCAAACTTTATGCTGCCATGTATCCCCTAGACCTCTGTAGGAAAGTCACTCACTCCAAGACGTCTCACCCCAGAACAAACAGCCAATCATTCATATTCATGGCACAAATCGCTTCATAACATCAAAGACACGTGTTGCATGCATTTACATTTGAGGCATTTAGCTAATGCTGCTATGCAGACTTACAATTAGTGCACACAAAAAGGTTTCAGCCCTGCATTCGTGAATCACCAACATTCCAAGTATGAATTACTTGAGCATGTTGAGCAATTTCTTTATGGAAACACTTTGGAATCAATCTTTAATTGGTGTGTTCTCCTAACAGACTTTTGCAGCCCCAAAAGAGACGGACAGATTGGTTCCGAAACATCTGTATAAAGAGCTTTGCACAACATGTGCCTTCTCTGTTTTTTTCCGCAACTTTTCCCCCCCCAAACACCTGCTTCTCTTTAATGAGCAGATGTGCACACCATATCTTTTTAGTGTGTGACGAAGATACCCCCGTTCGAGAGATACAGAGATATGGAGACTTCCTCTTCATTTCACTTCCTTTCACTTCAGTATCAGCACCAACCCAACCTTCCTGTTTACCTGAAGAACGATGCTGTGGTGCAAACCTCACGTCATGCAGCCATTTTAGCCGACAGGCTCGAATGGTTATCGTGCCAGTCATTTGTTCTCAATCTGCAGAGTCACATTTTTTGTTTTTCTAGTCGAAAAGGGGAAGAAAAAAAGCTTTTTTTACACTTTTAAAATGTGCAGGTTCGTGGAATCAACGTTCCCATAAATCCATATCTCAAAAATCAACTTTCTAATAATTGAGTAAATAACTAATCATTTAAAAAGTGAGTAATAATTAAGGGTAAAAACAGAAGTTGGTGAGCGTTAGTTCACTGTCCCGGCAGGCAATGTGTGGACGGAACTAATTGTGGAGCTCTGTTACTAAAAGGGGATATGAAAGAACCTTCTGGAAACGTTAGCCTCTCTGCAACCAAAAAATAAAAATGAAGGCAGGAAAGGGTCACCCAAACTAACCAATTCTGTTGGACTTCTCTGTGTGTCCATCCATCCATCCATCCATCCATCCATCCATTATCGATACACGCTATTCCTGGTCAGGGTCGCGGGGAGTGCTGGAGCCTATCCCAGCAGGAATTCAGCCCGAACAGGTCACCAATCCATGACAAGGCACACACGCCATTCGCTCACACACTCATACCTACAGGCAGTTTAGGGTCTCCAATTAACCTGACTACCCACCGCACCACCGTGCCGCCTTTTCTGTGCGTGCGTGCAAAAAAGATTTATGGGAAACCCATTTCCCGACACGCATGAAGCGGTTTTCATTTCTCTTGTGATTTCATTATCAAATGGAGCAGCTAAATCACAATCCATTTTCTAATATGGCTGCCAAGAACATTTCCAGGGGTGTCAAACTGTATGGGTTTTTTCCCAGAGAATTCAACTGCTGCAATCTGTACAGAGCTACATATGATCAGGATTAATTTAACATTATGGAGTTCACCCCGTACATGTAAATACTGCTACGTTAACATCTTAACTGTTGTTCTGCACAATTCAGTATCTCTGATGAAACCATCTCCCAGAAGCTACTCGGTAATCCTTCCCAAAACAATTCAGTGTGTCTGAGATTAGTTGCCAATTTTGTTTTTAATGTGTTCATCTTCCCAGACAGCGAGACAGCATTCAGTGCCTACATCTCCGATTATTGCTTCCCCACTGCTCACTGGAGTGCTTTCGAAAATGTTTCCCTCTAAAACAAATCTCTCACATCAGAGACCATGGGGGTTGTCTCTCCATTATCCAGTAAACCCTTGCTGAGTTAGGCTATATTACAGCAGAAATGAGCATTAGGGTTTGTGATTAGACAATCATCAAATATTTAACGCAGATAAAAATCTTTCCCATTTACATGCCAGTCTACATATTACTGGGAAGTGTCCCATTGATCAACTGAATTAGAAGATTGAAAATGTGTAACAATCAACGCTGAAATGCAACGCTCTTGGTCTGACAGAAATACCCACTGCATGTGATGTTATCACGATATAAGACTCCACCTCACACCGGGCTGCTGTTGGGGGGGCTTTCTGGATGGGGGGGGGGGGGGGGGGGGTTCAGTAGTCCAATGGTCTGTGAACTTGTGGTAAATAGTATTGAAGTACATAATCAAGGCAGAATTAGTTATGACTAAGATAAATGTGAAACTGGTATAAATTTTCCAGTTTTCTAGGTAATTTCCCAATGTGACATGGGTCATCTATCAAAGGTAAAACTATCCATTTTGTCAACATCACAAAAATTTCCGCTATCGTCACAGGTTCGCCAGACGCAACTATGGCCACGCAATGACAGTTTGGTGCGGAAAAGCGAAAGGACAGAAGGAAAAGAGAGCAGGATAATGATAATGGGAGACAGTTCATGGCCAAATAGATAAGGCCCAGATAAGCGGACGGACCATGCGGCGAACTTGGCCCCATTGCCAGCGGAGGGTGAGGAGCAGGAGGAGTGAGGGGAGAGACCTCCGAGACGAGGCTCTCGGGCCGGGCGTGTTCTGCGCAGGTGTTACGCAGTTTCCCTGAAGTCAAAAACCAGCTCAGTGACGGAGATCAGAGGAGGACAGTCAAGCGAAAGTAAAAGCCCTGCCATGTGTCCCTTCCACCCACAAACTCAGCCAGCCGATTTCACTGATCAGTTCCGCCTCCTGGCTGAAGAATTGTGCTGATTGGCAAGTGCGGGTGATTGGAACGAAATACCAGGGAGGACCTTTCAGTTTCTGAACCTGGATTTCCCACCTCTGATGGAGATGGTTCATTACATTACATTACATTCATTTAGCAGACGCTTTTATCCAAAGCGACGTACAAAAAGTGCATTTTCATGATCGTAGACAACTGCTGAACACGGGTTCAGTAAGGTACAATTACTTATTTTGTAAAGCTATTTCTAGCCGAGAACAAAGAACACTATCCTGGTCAACATCTGCAAAGCCAAACTAGGCAGAAGAATAAGCTAGAGTATTAGGACAAATACAATTTACCAAGAAGTGCAGGGATGGGGCAACATGTAACAAGTGACAGGAAAAAGGGTTTTTTTTTGTTTTTTTTTAATATATATATACAAAAAAAAAAAAAAAAAAAAAAAAAACCCTTTTTCACAGGACACCAGACCCGGCTCCACAGCTTCACTCGCACACACACAAAAAAACAAAAAAAACATTTCATGCAAACACCAGCAGGTCCATCAAGACCATCCATCCATCATGGGGCCCAACTGTGAAGGCCTCCCAGTAGGAGCTAGCCTGGCCTCCCTGGGACTCCTGAACCTCTCAACCAAATGTCCTGGGACCCCATGCTCCAGTTCTGCATCCACTTTCAAGCACAATAATGAGAATTAAGGCAGTCGGTTGCACCGTCGCTCAAATTAAAATGGGATATGGAAAAGCAAACTGAAATTATTCTGTGGAAGAAGGTCTTTTTTCAAGCAAAGTAATTGCAATCAATTTTTGATTTTTCTGAATATAAAGTCACATACACATTTGAGTGTAACTTTGTTTCAGATGAATTGTAATAAAAAAAATTGCTTGAAAAAATACTCTTTCCCACAGAACAATTTTAGTTTGCTCGCAATATGAACACATGATCAGTGATTCAGCAAGAGGTGAAGAGTCATTTCAGTCCAATCATTCCCTCTCTCTGAGGCTCTCTTTATTTCACAACTGACATTTTAAAACAAGCCCACACCACGCACTCAATTCCAGTTCACTGGGGATGGGAAGGGAATTCTGTTCATTACCAGCAACGCTGTGTGAGACACAGACCAGCGTGTGTGAATTTAATGCAGGAGGGACGTAAAAAAGAAAAGAAAACAAAAGACAACAAAGGGAAGTCTTAAAGAGAGCACTGATGCGCTCGTTCTCCGGTCTCCCCTCCCTCCATTGTACAAGCCACACAAACAAACTGGCTGTAATTAGCACCTCATGACGGTACACAAGGCAGACAGACAGACTGCCCCTTATCACAAATGTGGGCAGACCCAACCATTAAAGGGAAAACTACAGTGAATCAAATTACATTTGGTGTCAGGGGTAGTATTTTAGGGTTTTTTTTCTTTTTTTTTTTTTTAAACAGATACAATCATAAAAACAGATATATTTAAGTTCAAACCTGTTTTAGGAACACAGCCTGCTTCCTCATCCTTCTTCCTCTTCTACAGTCAACAATAATATGCGCCAAGATGGCAGTCTCATACAAAAAACGGCTTACAATGCGCACATAATGATGAACGGCGCTGACATAAGCCACGCTATGCTTGTTGGCTAGCATGGTGCCCCGTCCTAAATTCTGCACCAAATTGTCTTTTCTGAGGGAACCGCTACGAAGATTTAGGCTACCAGTTGACAAATTAGCACCCAACAAACACGTCTCCATTTCCACTCCTGGTAGGAAGCGGAGGATTAATTTGGAAACCGTCGCGCCCGAGTAATTGAATTATCCGTGACCGAGCGCTGCTTCGTCGGACGGGGGTGGGGGTGGGAGGCCGTTTAATGTGCCCCTTCTTTTCCCCCCACAAAGACTCGCCAGGACATCTCTTCTAAAGGAGGGTATGGAAAAGGGGGACCAAAAAGGTTGCGCAGAGTTTAAGCTGTGTTAGCGCCGTTAGCCCCGTTCACCACAAACACTTATAGCTTCCATCAGGGCAGGAATACTCCGGACCAGTCTCGTTTCTGGACTCAAGCCACATTCTACTCAGCCTTGGGGTTGGTCTTGGACCTTGAAGGCCGGTTCTGTCGTGAGCCCTGACACCAGGTCAGAATGATTATCAAATTTTTAAATTTCAATGTTGTCGGGGATTGTTGAATGGACAAATAAAATGAAAATGCACATGCAAATGTTGAATGGTGGGATCTGAACACGGCAACTAATGACTGTCAATGTTCCATTTGAAAATGAAAAATGAAACGTCACACGCTTAGTGGAAGCAACCTGCGCTGCAGGACTGAGTGCTGACAGCACTGCCACCGATCATTTAGAGCCAATGAGGGCCTTCCTTCTTGTCTGCACTAAGGCATGCTGTCGTCTGGAACGTGGCATCTGAGGAACCGACCCTGGCTGGATTCCCAGGGTTCCCAGAACCTCGAGGTGCAGGGGAGAGAGGTGGAAGGAGGGAAAGACGAGGTGCTGGAGGAAACGCGGTCCGTTTGCTCCGACAGACGGAGACATCAACACTCGGCGGTCGTCTCGACATGGCTCATGCTAAAAACATTAAGCGCCCCACCCCCCTCCTCCCAACCCCCCTACCCCCCGGAGGCAGAAGAGCGGCCCGTGACTGAGGTTCTTTCGCGGCTGCCAGGAGTGAGTCATGATCCGGGCCAGCTTTCTCCGAAGGTTAATTACACGGCCGCGGCGTACAGTCGGGGACAGGTGGCGTGACTGCCGCTTCGGTGGGAAGAAGGAAAAGCGTTTGCGGGGGGGGGGGGGGGGGGGGACGATTCCAGATGTTTCCGATTGGCCACAGTCACCAAGGATATTCAAGCCCTCTGAAATCCATCCCAGCAGGGCTGGGCAATATGATGGCGCTATTGGACGTCGACGATGATCGACAGCTATCGCGATGGGAGCTGGACATCGTCATTTACAGAAAATGTCCACTTTGCGGAGTTGGATTCCACCTGTAGGCACTGCACTTTGAAAGAGCTTAGCCCTGCATAGCATAATACACAACGGAGAGCCAAAAAATGCATTCCTTTCCAAAAACCTGTTCAAGATCAACAAACTGAGGCTATAGTTGGAAAGTCAGATGTAGGGAAAAAAAGGGAAGAGGGATGCATCATGCATGTCAGAGCCTACTGCCAAAAAGAGATGAGAAGGCCTCCATTTGTCTTTTTTTCCACTCAATCATCCCTAATCCTTTGGGACTTTTGCAATATCACCTATTCCTGAAGTTTCCTTTTTGTCAAATCACTTCACACACTTCGCTGATTAGGTTAATGGCCATTGCATGCGTAACACAGTGGCATCGATAAAGCCTACGACGCTGCATGATAATGGACAACGGACCTTACAGGCTTCAGAAGTAATGTAAAAAACTGGCCATTTATTGTAATACTGTACCCATAGTCTCCTGATAATGCACATACACAGACTTATTGTGATGTCATTTTTGTACATAGTATCACAATATTTTTATAGACAGTATTGTGATATTATTTTTATTAGCCAGCCCTACATTACAATCCACTTGATAGGCATTTAGACACTTTACGATCCCTTTAAATGACTTTAAAATCATATTTTGGTACAAAAGATAATCAGTATTCTGTTCAATCGTTTGTATTTTTTCATTGATTTTATGCCATTTTTTAAGCAGATTTAGATACATTTGTTTCCTTTGAAGGCTTCTCTCCTGAGGTATTTTCCAATGCGGCCTATGCTCGTCTAGAGAGAGTGAGTGAATTTCACAGCCCCTTTCAAAGGGCCTAATGTGCATCCCTAGGGCATAATGGCACAATCACCCCTCCTGGTCACTTAATTGATGACCTTGTTTACAGGGTGTCAATTCGGGGCAGGACCCGCCTCCCCAGACGAGACTTCATTTTAAGGTCATTACAGAAAAGTAAAAATCAATGCCGAAAAAATCCTTTCATTTTACAAACGCGCCGCCACTGGGAATCAATTTACCCGGCCATTTTTTTTCCCCCCCAGAACTGCAGAGGACCTAAAAGTGAAGCGTCAGCACCCCCGCGTCTCCGTGGAAGGGTTTTAAAAGAGGAGAGAGCGCAGATGCATTAACGGCGAGAGCCGGAGTGAGGAGAAAGGCGTCGGGCTCAGAAAGCCGTCGGGCTCAGAAAGCCGTCGGGGTCGCCGTTTTGCTATCTGCAGCCCCGGGGTTTATCGACACGGACAGACACCGCGCGGGGACCGGCCTGCCTCCCGTTTTAACATTCCACCGAGCGAACCGTCCAGAAATAAATAAAAACCAAAAAAACGCTGCGTTGTTTTTCTAGCCCGTCCTGAAAGCGGACGCACTTCAAAACAGAGGATAAAAAACTATGGATGGCTTTTTGATCGTAAGCCGTCTTGCCTAACAAGGATCGATTAAGCTTATCCAGACAACCCCCACCACCAAAAAAATCCTCCTCTTCACCTACCCAATCAGCACAGCCTCTGTGGAGTGAGGGCAGTTATCTTTACCCAAAACCATATGGTACCCCATGCCAGACGCCTTATCAGCAGCTAACAAGGTCTTTAAAGGCTGAACTTTCACTGATAGATGAGATCAGAAAGTGGGGGGGGGATTATGAATGAGGTATTTATTTTTCAGACGTAGAACACCGAAGATGGCCTAGTCTGCTCTGCAACACAACTGCTTGAAACTTAATTATCAGGCTACACTGCAGGAATTGACTGAGTAATATTGGGGGGGGGGGGGGGGGCTGCCTAAACGCATTCAATGCTACATCACAGAAAAGAGATGACAGGAATAAGTGCAAATCTAATTTATAAAAGGGAATCAGCAACTAGCTCACAAGTGCACTATTTGCAATCACCTCTAATTTTTCAATATTCTGTTTGCTACAATTTTAATGTGATAAAGACATTAAAATGCAATACCATAAAAAAACAAAACAAATGACCATCTAGTGACCATCTAGTCAAACACACAATCTACTTTCCTCAAGCCTTTGCATTATAAGAACAACCCAATCCTGAGAGGAGGGGAAAAGGCTGTGGGACACCCCCACACCCCACCCCCTGCCTCCCCCCCTGCAGCTGTGTACTGCTGTGCTTCTCCATTTTCACCCCCCATGGAATGTGGATTAAATGAAAGAGATTCCATATGATGTCATAGGGGAGGGGCCAGGCAGCCCAGTAGGCCCAGCCTCCATGAAGTCCTCCATGGTGCTAAGTTTTTGTCCTTTTTGACTGGCAGTCCGGTGGGGACGGGGGCACCGGGCCACGCAAACCTGGCCATCAGCGCCTCTAACGCTTTCGTTTCCCTCCATAGCCCTGGCTTCCGACTGCACGTGTCAGCAGAGGAGCAAGGATATAACACACACACACACACACACAGACTTCTCCGGTATCAGCCAAAGGAGTATCAAATGCACATTTTCAAATGCTGCCAAAACTCATTCCTGAAGCATTCCAACTTCATCTGGTAAGATATTTAAAGACTGCACTGCAAGCTTGATTTGAAATAGTCTCCCTCACTTCCACAGTTGGCCCAAGACCTGACCCTCCACTTCTCTCGTTGCGTTTGTGATTCTTTTACCCCGTAGATCACATTTCCACTCTTGCCCCTCCACTGGCGGCATTTCCTAGCATTACACAAGGCGCACACTGGATGTGCATCAAAACTCAAATAATCAGAATAGGTAAAGTGTCAACGAAGTAAAACGGGAAGCTTGAGACAGATCAAAAAGAGATCTAATCGTGCTTTTTACACAACAGCAACACGAGTAAGAGCTCATGAGATGAACTTTGCCTTTGTTTATCATAATCTTTGTAACATCCTGTTTGTGTGCAGCTATGAGGGCTACATGCAATGCTATCATGATCAATGGCTTTCCACAGCAGCCTGCCCCATTTTTACTGTTTTCCATGAAATGCCTCAAACCCGCACTTGTTCCCGGTACCAGTCAATACCTGTCTCTGACACAGGCAAGACGAGACAGAGTTCAGGGGTTTGCAGATCCTTTACCCATTATAATATGGCACGCGTAATAACAGAACTGAACCGAATTCGCATACCTGTGTCCAGAGAGCAAAAGAGGCTAGACCCATCTATATGAGAAATGACGTTGGAAACGTAATTTACTGTACCGCCGCCTTAGCACGAGGGTGCAGAGTGTCTCGTAGCGACTCCTGTATTCAAGAGGCAACAGTCTAATTCTGCAACTGGCACTCTGAGTTCATAACCGCAGGCAACAAACAGCGAAAGTGGATACAGATCCAAAAAATAAGCGATAAATCGAAAGGACTGACAGAAAAAAACATGAATAAACTGTGGCGCTATATCTTGGCCACCCACAGTCTCTGAGCAGATAAGGTGAAGGCACATCTGTCCCCAGTGACGCCAGCATGGAAAAAGGAATCATGGCTTCTTATCAAGATTAAAGCCCTCAAGGCAGTGAAGTGCTATTCAACATTTATTATAAAGACCGCTAATTTGCATAAGTAAGTGGTCTCATCACACAAAATGGGGTTAGGGTACCCCACGTCTTGCCATGGGGGTAGCTTTGCGGCTGAAAACGGATGGGACTTTGAGGTTCGATCAGTGCATGAACTAATTAGATTTACTTTTCAATCTGATGTTCTTTTCTTTTTTGTCCCTTGAAGTGAACCGGAGTATCCAGATCAGATCACAAGACCGATTGAATGCACATGCAAAATAGGCAACTGTGATTGCCATTCCTGATTCATTCCGTGATCACCGACAGAACAGTGCTGTTGGTAGCCTACTGCCTGCCCGGTTGCCCGCCACTGTGCAGCTAGCCCGTTGTTTTTTGCGACAATACTTAAGCAAGTAGGTTGCGCATTCCAAAAGCAAGCGTGCAATTCCGCAATGTAGCAAGTGATCCTCGGGCAAGACCATTACATCGCTTGCAATGCCTTGCATGGCGAGCGCGCGGGCTGACACTTGGAAGCATGAATGAAAGGTCCTTTAGCTACATTGTAACCTGTCTGCGCCATTAATAACCCGATGTTTGTAGAGACTGTGTCTGCAAACTGTTAAGTCCGAAGAATGCACACCCTCATAAAAAGCGCTATTGCGCAATAAGGTACAATATAACCCTAAGTAGTTTATAAATTGGATAGTTATCGTAAATACTGTGCAGCCTTTGATGAGACTGCACTTGTATTACAAACCTGCCACATACAGATATGCAGCTTTCGCAAGGTTATAGCTATTGTATATGTTTAAGCAAGTTGTTCATTATCAGTACATTCTGGCTAATGCATCAAGTCATTTATTTAAAAAGTGGTCTACGACTACGAAAATGTATTGCTAGCAAACTATGGAGTAAACACACACACACACCACTGTAGCAATAGCGATGTGTAGCGTAGCAAGAAAGCTGGAACCGGAAAACTCCATTTAAAAAACTACATGTTGTGGTTTCTCGCAACCTGTTGGCCAAAACTATGCAGTTTGGGAGGACGTTTAGGAAAAGAAATCCAACTTACCGACTGTAGGAAAAGCAGTGTCCGTACGTAATCCCTCTCGGTGTTCAAGATTTCGTTTAAAACGCAGAGTCTCAAACGGAGCTGGCGATCGGAATCCTTGGAGTTTTGAACGCCGTTGTCCTGTTGCCCTTCTTCCTCCATGGTTACCTTCGTTATCCTTTTAGATTCGGAATAAAATCTTCCTCTGAAAGAATGTAACACTCGCACGCGCAAAGAAATCCAAAGACGCGACTTCAATCCATTCCGCTACACCAGTGCATCTCCGAAACCCAAGTGTGTCTGCTGATTCTCAGCTTGTTTCAGATAAACTTCCCTTTAAGTAGGAAAACAATAAACCTAAGTTTTAAAGCATCCCTTTTGGGAGTTTTTGTTTCGGTTCTATCAAACAAAACAAACATAAATAGCGAATGACAATTGCAGTTGTCTTTCGTTGGGCTCCGATTCTTCAGACTGAACAAAATACCAAACTTAATGAGGAATTTATTTTAATAGTGTAACTGGTAAACGCTAACTCCCGAACGCACAAGCTTACAACCAGACGATTCAGATACAATCACTGTACATAACACCACAAATCCAGCGAGGTGTCGAGATAAACGCCCGGCTAGGCAATGGCACTCTTGTCTTCAGTTGCCTCCTTTAGCCTGCTCTGTACAGAGAGCAAATGCGGCTATTCGACTGAAAACACAGGCGAGCTACAGTAGACTTCCGTAGGGATCGTCTCTAAGTTGCCACCTTTTACACAATCGAGTTTCGCTGTTGGAGAAGGCTACATTTAATACTTTTAAACTAAGTAGTATAGAAAGCATATATATACGGTTTTCTAAAACCGTTAAGGCATTTTGAGAGCTCACGGCTCTTTTATTTTTCTTTAAGTTGCATTTGTGGAAGTATAAATTAGCCTTTTTGTTTGCAAAAAGTTTGTTGTAGACTGTGATAATCACGGTTCCACTGAAGATTCTCAAAACTATGGTAAATCATATATGTTTCATTTTGCATGATTATGTGTTTTTTTATGAGTATGGCAAACCTTGACAAAAATAAAATACCCATGCGCATTTTGTTCCCCTTTCAATTGAGCGATAACCCCTATCATGGTTACAGTTACATTCAGCGTGCAACGGTGAAACAAAATACTACACCTTAAATTGTATCACAATAAAATAGTACAAGAAGTTTTAAAACGAAAGAAAATGTCAACAGCAATAATTGTTCTCTTTCTATTGCAGTTAAGTGTATGTGTATGTGTATGTGTGAGAGAGACATGATTCGGTTTTTATTTTGAAACTATATTAATTTATCACGGGTAATCGCTTTTCAGTTTGTTGCCATTGTAAACAGTGTCAATTTTTCACATTATAAGAAGGCATGATGAAAAATCTATGAAGCACTGTTGGGGTTTATACACAAATATAGCGTAGCCTGTATTCAAATAAATCAAAGTCGCAGGTTTACGTTGGTCTCTTGCGAAAGACTCGCATCAATTTGCGTCATGCTCTAAATATTATGACACTAACAACTCGCCTTTGTGAAACAAACAAACAAACAAATAAATAAATAAATAAATAAAACTCGCCATTATTGGGCCAACTGCTGTCTAACCTTATTTTGTGCAGTCGCATTGCCTCTGATGAACGAGTGATGATAAATGATAAATCTAGCTAATGGTCAAATGTGTGTTTGTGTTAAAAGTATTCATATCAAAATGAGGCCAAGGTACAAGAAACAATATTGGCCATCTTAGCTCATACAAATTGTACAAGCTTTATTCCACAGCAATGCTACCCAAAGTTTCCTAAATTATTTAATGTAACTTGGCCCTGTGTTTTTTATGTTTTGGGGATTTATTGTGTGGACATTTGAAGTTGTATCTGAATTCTGTGTCTCTAAACGAGACCAGAAGGTTAATAAGATAAATTAATGTGCTTTAAGGGCTGATAGTCTGTGGTAATTGTGGTTATTTCTGTAGGAAACCATGAAAAGTGCCAAATTTTGGTTCTATAGATATGGGACATGCCCCTACCAAGCCCAGACTTTGCGGATGGCCATCCCAATTTAAATCCCCCACCCCATCCCCTTCCTTCCTTCAACGAAACCTAACAGCAGATTACTTAATCACCATGCCTGAATTACAAGAAACTTCAACTTCCACACACCCACAAGCAACGTCTAAACGACAGCCCAGCCCAATAAACGACTTTCCGTTTTATCAACTTATCACCCTGTTCTGGTCATTATAGTCCTCACAAGTAACTCTTAAACAGATGAACCCACAAACCACGCCTGCGACCACTGAAAAACTCCACCCAGCTGTATGAACATTTTAAAGCCTACAGTAGCCCAACTGTTAAACGGTCATGCTTCTGTGTAACGACACTGCGTCAAATCAATTGTGCGACTAGTTTCACAATATTGGCAGTTGTTCTTGTACAGAGTGACAAACAGTAGTGTGGTTCTCACGAATATTTTACAAAAAAATGCGGTATCACGAAGGACGAGGCGCATTTATAATCTGTAAGTGTAATGTTCACGTAACAAACAACTAGTATTTACCACTAAACAGATTAACCGATTTTTACACGGCTATAATCTAATCCCGAAAGAAAATTAAAAGTAGGAAAAAGAAAGAAAGAATATCTAAAGGGGGTCAAGGGAGCCATGGTAGAATCTGAAGTAGTGAGTAGGTTATTCCGTCTGCAATCCCAGAGTCTGTTGTCAAGTACACCTATGGTGCATGTGCTGAAGAGAGACTGAGTGTGATGAATTGCCCACGTTTCTGTAACAGTGGAGCGATCCCTATCACCAACATCTGCATTTCGCGGTCTTCGTGTCCAAAATATGTCTAGATCTTTAGTAAAATGTTGCCATTTTCTTACCAAAGACTAAAACTAAAGCCAGTGCCCTTAAAATACGACCCTAGATGCACCCATCTTTTATAACATTATGTAATAAAGCAAGGACAATGCAGATACATTCTTATAAATTATTGGCATCATACAAAGAAATTATGTTCTTGCGTAATTTATTGAGCATGATTTTCCTTAATAAATATGAAACGCACATGCTGGAAGCTGGAAGACTGGTGAGTGGTCTGTTTTTCTGTACTTAATACCTATTGTCAGTGTCAAAGTTGCAACTTTTTGGTGGACTGGAACACCGCCTTGTGGTTGGATTTATACTGCGGCGATTCTCATCTTTCCCATGTACACAGCAATTACTACTACATTTTACACCGGTTTAAAGGCAGAATTTGTATTTTTCTAAGTAGGTAGACACATGCAGATCTCCCCATTAAATAAAAAACGCAAATGTTTGATTATGTGAGCAGGAACTTAATATCTGTAGACTTATTTTGCCTACTGACTGTCCTATATTTGGTCTTGGCTTGAACATGCCAAACGCAGTCAAAACACAAATCCACACAGCGCAGCCTTGTATGAGGCCATCTCAGAAAGGTTTTATTCAATGCATGTGCGTTACATTCAATATCCAATGAGTTTATTTTGGACACGTGACTGGCATAAATACAAACATAAGTCTCCTCTCCCTCTCCTGGTGGACAGGCAACAGAAATATACTTCACAAATTAATATTTACATATTGTCCTTCATTTCTATACAACTAGAGTTAAAATTTTCCTTATTTACAGAGGGAAAAAAGTTGTGAAACAGGAAAAAGGAACATCAAGTTTTGGCCTTGTCGAAACTGAGATTGTACACTAATTTCTAGCACGCCGTCTTCAACATTTCATCTTCCAGTGGTTGTTTAAGAGGCAGGCACAACGCATTCAGTTTCACATGTAACTTTTTATTTCAACACAACAAAAGATAAAATGTATCTCCTAAACAGACCTATAATCTTCATTCACATAATTCCTTATTAAGTAGTAGGGTTTGGCCTATTGAGTAAATAACACCAATTTGTTAAAAAAAAAAAAAAAAAAAAAAAAACCTGAAATAATTATGGCAAGAATAAGATTTTTTAAAAAGTTTAAATCAACACCAGGTAAAGGTGGTTGGTTGTCCAGTTATGAATAATCCAACATAAAAAGTAACAATGTTAAAAAGCTAAATGTAAGGAAGCTGCACTAGCAGGTATTTTAAAGACTGAAAACTTAAAATCAGGCTCAGTAGGTCGATCACAGATATAATCAGGAAGTAAAGGGGGAAGAAGCCATTACTTTCATTAAAAATACAGATTAAAAAAATATCAGGTTGACCAAGACCTTCCACACACCTTCCAGCAGAATGTAACAAAGGCCTTCTAAAGACGAGGTTGTGGCTGACCCTAACCGAGCATGCGCGCGCGACTTAAGCCCTTAAACGCACAAAAAAAAGACCCAGTCAGATGCCCGAGTCAAAACACCAAGAGCTTAAAGACAGGAACTCGTTTCTCCGAACAAGCGAGATCTCCACCACGTGCAGACTTTGATCTCCGGAGGGATGCGGGGGGGGGGATGGACAAGGAGAGGGGACAGTCGGCTTCTCGTTCCCAAAACCAGCGGTGAACCCGAATCCGTAGGCAGAGGAAGCCATGCCGGGGGGAGTGGGGGGGGGGGCATGAGGGGGATTTGCACGTTGCCGTGACGATGCGTCACGTGATGCCGTGTCATTTGGGCCGCGCCGCTTCCAAATGACTTTTGGTGAGACACTGCTCAGGAAAATGCCAACTGTTTCAGTGCAAGAACAAATGGAACCAAAATGGAAACCGGTGAACACTGTCTAAAATGGCCAATATTAATGCCTACAGTGGAGGTCAGTCTGTTGAAGTGCACCAAATACAAAAAACGAATGCTAACACAAAAAAAGTCTTAAACTTCCTGAGAATACAGAAATTTAAATTCCAGACATTGCCAGGGATTATTTTTTTGGGAGGAAGGGCGGTATCGAAAGGGTTTATTTCATAAATATTTGGAACTGACTTCTTCCCAACTTTCACCACAAATGAACAAAACAGAGAGGGAAATATACACCAGTACTGTGTTGATTATCACTACAGAGAAGATCCAGGGTGCGTGTGACGGAGCTGCTTAAACCAGTGAGTGCCCAACAGGACCCCTCTTGTGTCCGCGTGTGAACTTTTGCTTGAAATTCTGTAGTGGTCAAATGCCCATTTTAAGAAAATAAATACGATATTTCCGTGCAGTCCGTGTTAAGCGCTGTCTGTAAACATCTGCGCAGTTCATATTATGTCTGCGCAGATCGTGTGTAAAGTCTGCCTCTCCGCAGGTCACGCTGCGTATAAAAAGTGTCTGTTTAATGTCTGCGCAGGAAGTGTAAGGCCAGAGCAGCCTGTGTACAGACTGCACAATCTGCGCAGCCCCTGTAAACTCTGCACAGTTTGTAAAGTCTGCGCAGCCCACGTAATGTCTGCGCAGTCCATGTAAACTCTGCACAGTTTGTAAAGTCTGCGCAGCCCACGTAATGTCTGCGCAGTCCATGTAAACTCTGCACAGTTTGTAAAGTCTGCGCAGCCAAAGTAAACTCTGCACAGTTTGTAAAGTCTGCGCAGCCAAAGTAAACTCTGCACAGTTTGTAAAGTCTGCGCAGCCCACGTAAGGTCTGCGCAGTCCATGTAAACTCTGCACAGTTTGTAAAGTCTGCGCAGCCAAAGTAAACTCTGCACAGTTTGTAAACTCTGCACAGTTTGTAAACTCTGCACAGTTTGTAAAGTCTGCGCAGCCCGTGTAGAGTCTGCGCAGCCCGTGTAAAGTCTGCGCAGCCCGTGTAGAGCCTGCACAGCCCGGGTAAAGCCTGCCTGTCTGCGGGTCACAGATTGGGGCTCCTCCCTCCCACCTCCTGGAAGAGCGCGGTGTAGAACTCGGGCTCCAGCTGCTTGTTGCGGTAGCGGCCCACGATGTCGGCGATCTTGTGCTTGCGCCGCACATGCGGCGGGCTGTACGAGTCGCACTCCAGCCTCTTCCTCCAGCACACGTTGATCACCGTCTGCCTCACCAGGAAGCCTGGGGAAGAGAGCACACCGCTGAAGGGCGACCGCAGAGCAGAACGCCACGCCACGCCACGCCCGCCGGAGAGCTTCGGTTCGTTAAGTCTAACCAGAGCTGAAGCTAATCAGGTTTTCAGGGGGGAAAGCAAAGCCCTGTTTGAGCTGGATTAGCTTCGCCGAGGGAGGTTATGCGGTTTGAGTGATTACCAAGAGGATGCGTGACTTTAATCCAGTGCAGTGCCATGAAAATGTATTTGCCCCCTTCCTGATTTCCTCTATTATTGCATATATAAGCTCAGGCTTCAGCCTATACTATATTAAGCTCAGGCTTCAGCCTATACCTTTTATTTCGGTCAGAGAATATTATGTTTTGATTTTGGTTTATTTTTGATACAATGACTTGGTATTACTTATCCTTTTTTTTCATAAATGTATGGTAAAATTGTTGTTAAGACCGAAAAAAAAAAAAACCGCTGAATGGTTTCAGATCTTTAGACAAAATGTAATATTAGACAAGGGGAACCTGAGTAAACACAAAACACATCTCTCACCCAGCACTCTCCTGCTGACCACCATCCCGTCCACCAGCGGGATCACCGTGCTCAGCTTCCCCGCCACGCCCTGCAGCCGGATCCGGAACAGGCCCGTCCGCAGGGGCTGGATGAACAGGACCGGCACGTCCTTCTCCGCTCCCAGGGACCTGCCCGGGAAAGGGGCGGAGAGCGAGCTGGGTCGCCGTCGGAAACGCATCTCCTCCCCCAACCCCAACCATTCACCGCGTTTTCTAGAACATCCCGGTAACACTATCACGGCCGCTAATGAGCTAATGAGCACATCCAGGTAAACATGCTAGCTCTCGCTGCACCTACAGGCGTCCTGAGAGGAGGGGCCCGTATTCACAAAGCTTCTCAGAGTGGGAGCGCTGATCTAGGATCAGCTTAGCCTTCTGGCTCATAATGGATAAGATTAGGAAGTGGGGAAATCTGAACCTCGATACTCACTGCTACTGCAGGCTTTATGACTACAGCTTTATGACTACGGGCCCTGTGCTTGTGACTGTGAGTGAGGGACATTACCTGCAGGAGGCGCTGTTGTTCAAGGCCGTCTCCAACCCCGTGCTGGTCTCTGCCAGGAGATCTGAGAGGGGGAAACTCTCTAGAAGACAGAATGAGGATCAGTGAATATTAGTGGATATCACAGAATGAGATCAGTGAATATTAGTGGATATCACAGAATGAGATCAGTGAATATTAGTGGATATCACAGAATGAGATCAGTGAATATTAGTGGATATCACAGAATGAGATCAGTGAATATTAGTGGATATCACAGAATGAGAACAGTGGATTTCACAGAATAAGAACAGTGATAATCACAGAACAAGAACAGTGAATATCAGAATGAGCGAATTTAGGTGAATATCTCAATTTCACCAACCCTTTCCTGGAGCTATTTAAAAAAAACAATTTCTATCAAGTACAGAGCTAAGATACACAACAGCTGCAATGCACCTGAGATTTGAAACAGCTATATTCTGATTACAGATCCTAGGATCCTGGAACAGACGGGCCCTTACCGATGTCATCGAAGCTCTCCACCCAAACCACCAGAACCTTTGTCTCCGGGCCCAGAGGTGGTACCGATTTTCCTGAGGGAAGCTTCTTAGACCTCACCGAGGGGCTCTGAGTACCCAGAAACCAGAGTCAGTCAAACGCTGACACGCTCAACATAAGCCAATCCCATCAGCTCTTCTCAATTAGGAAAAGGATATTGTACAGAACATCACACTGCGACACAAGACAAAAAAAAAAGAGGATTGCTAAGCCAGTGACTAAAAGGAAATATGAGGAACAGCGCCCTCTTCTGGCTCAGCGTACCCGCTGCGGGGGTCCCATCAGGTTGTCGGAATGGCTGGGGATGAGGTCCAGCGTCAGGTTCAGCTGTGTGGGCGCAACGGGCGCTGGGTCCATCTGGGAGTCCGTCTCCACGGGGGGCTCGCTGTTTTCTGACGAATCAGCTGCTGGCCCCAAAAAGAACTGTGTGATTCCTGAGTACCCAGTCCAAAGCAGTCTGATTACCAGCCTTCATTTGCACAATACGATACTGGCCATCTCTATACACTGGGAAATCTAGGTCTGTATTTCTATATCCTAGGTGATCTAATTATCTATTTCTATATCCTGAGTAATCTAGTTGTACATTTCTATATCCTGACATTTCTATATCCTGGGGGATATAGTTCTATATTTCTATATCCCGGTTGATATAGTTCAATATTACCATTTCCTGGGTGAGCCAGTTCAAATCTTATTTATGAGTGGCCTATCTGTTTATTTACATATCCTGGGCTATCAATATCTATACTTCCATCGTCTGGATGATCAGATAATATATTTCTACATCCTGGAAGATCAGATTCTACATGATTGGTCTATTCCTGTATTCCTATATCCTGCCTGGGTGATCGGTGCGTCTACTTCTATATTATAGGTGACCTTTTTGCATTTATTTATGACTTATTTATGTCTGTACGACGTAAGAATGGCGACAAATCAAAGGGACAGGTGATTTTAAACGACGTACCGGAGGAGTCGCTGAAGGTCGGGACCACAAAGGCGATTTCCGTCAGGGCGTCCGCGTAGTACAGCACTCTCTTCTCACCGTTGAACACGCCCCCTCCGCTGTCTTCCAGCGCTACAGCGTCCTCTGCTGGAACACAGAGGAACCGTCAGGACCGAAGCGAGAACAGGGAACGCCGGGATGGTGGTGATCAAAGGGCCCTAGCGTGGCACTCCCGACCGGGTCTGGTTAAAACACTTCATCCGAATCACTCTGTGGCACGCTCATTTCTGGTTTGCTGTTCTTTGCATTTAAAAGTTAAGCATGAGAAACACAGTGGAAGGTAGTATCTATGGTAAAAAAACAATGTGACCACATAATCCAAACCTCGCTTCGAAAGCAAACAAAACCATCCGAGGCGTTCTCACCTTGCTGCTGGGCCTCTCCGTCCCCGCAGCCGTTGATGGACCAGCTGGTCTCCATGTTCCCCGTCCACCCGGGGTGTTTGTGCACGTCCACCGGCCAGCCCAGGGACAGCAGGAACTCCAGGAAGTGGGGCTGAACGTTGGCCGAAGAGTCCACGTTCTTCAAGATCTGCAGCCAAACGCGGACACTGTGAGCACCTCCATAATGGTAATGCGCTAATGCTAACATGCTAATGCTAACAAACGAATGCTAATGCTAACGCTAATACTAACACTAACAACGCTAACACTAAACGCTAATACTAACACTAATGCTAATGCTAACCCCCCAATGAAACAAACTGAAATTTCTCTCCAGTGAATTTAAAACCGCCATAAATGTTTGATCAGGACTTTTCCCCGCAAACAAATGAGGATAGTTTATATGAATTTACTGAACTTAAATGGAACTGACCCAAACTCAGAGTACTCTGGCATCTACCTCATGTAACATAAGAATATCAGGAACAGTGTTCTGAACTGAGAATGCTAAAAAAATATGCTGCAGTTGTCCCAAAAGGAACAGACTTCCTCGCTGTGGTAAACACCCACGACCGTCTCACCTCTTGATAGCTCCTCTGCCCCGCCCTCACATAGAAGATAAACACGGTGTCAAAGGGGCGGCAGGGAAGCAGGTCCAGGTACTCGATGTCCTCGAAAAAGCCCGGCAGGGCCGAGTCCAGCGCGACCAGGTGAGGAGGCAGGCATCTGTTGGCGGGTTCCTGGAAGAGAAAGGAATGGCGTGTGCTGCATTACAGTCAGTGGCAGTGTGACACAGCGGCGTCGTGACTGGACTCAAAATGGCGACATCAACTAAAATTACTTCAACAGGTATGCAACTGTATAAATCCATTTAAGTGAAATGTCAGCAACTCCAATTCTGCTAGAATATTTTAATTTGAATATATTCTGTGTTCATTAGCTGTACTGTGTAAGGATGTAGATTTTGTTTTAGGGAGGAAAAGAAGTTTCTTACTCATTTCAAAACTTGTAATGTGGATGTATGTGTGGATGTATGTAATATGAGCACTGGGACGTGCTTATATTAAATAATGGGCGACAAGACTGTACCCCAGAGAGCATATGTTCCTATGCCCCCCACTACTCAGGTTACCACAATGATGTCTTGTGGCCAGGTGGTGGCGCTGTAACACAACTGTTTACTCTTGAACTGTGTGGTCTAGAATAAAAATTAGAAAGCTAAAATTTTCTGCCATTTTGAATTTTTCGCAAAACCAACTTTTGTAGACTAGTCTGGGGTCATTTGGCCTATTTGGCCCATTAGACCGGCTAAGTAATGGCCGATCATCATGAAACTTGGAGAGCATATTGAACTCTTGACTCGGTACTACATTGTGAAATTTGGGATCGGTTGGCCATTAGGGGGCACTATAGTAAATATGCAGGTTTTTAAAGAGCATATCTTTGGTTATGATTAATAGAAAATCCTTTCCTAAAAAGATTCTTTTCTAAAATGGAATGGGTAGCTACATGGATCAGCCCATGCAGCGGCAAGCATCACTGTCGTGACCACGTGACCCTGGTTGTGGCCACGCCCCTTCCCTCGCCTGCGTACCTTCAAGGCCTCGAGGGAGAGGAAGCCGAGGTGGGAGAGGAAGAGCCGGGCGGTCTGGAACTCCTGGGCCGGGGAAGGGGGCTTGCAGTCGACCTGAGGGTCCGGGAAGGTCTTGCTGTTCCACAGGTCCTGGCGCTGCTGCTCCAGAGAGGACTCGTACTCCACCTGCTGCTCCATCATGCTCTGCAGCCGCTCGTGCTGGACCCCCAGCTGCGGATCACAGAGCGCAGGGCTTTGCTTTTCTCCGCTCTCCTCTACGACTGGCCCCAACGCATTGGGGTGGGGCGAGTTTAGGACCAATCAGAGGAGGGTACGCGTTGTGTGTGTGTGAACGATATGACAACCCCTGCCCCTGCACACAGTCCCCAATCCCCACCCCTGCACACAGGCCCCGCCCCCTGCACACAGTTCTTAATCCCCACCACTGCACTGTAATATTCTTGTGATGGGTGGGTGGGGGTGGGGGTGGGGCGTGTAGGGGTTACAGGTCAGTTTGTTCCCTCTCACCTCCGGGCTGACAATGTCGTCCAGGTCTGGGATGCTCACGTCTGCTTTCACAAAGGGAATGTTATACGCTTCCTCAGGGAAGAACATGTGTTTCACATTGTAGTGGGTTCCCACGTCATTCTTAGGGGACGGCCGGCTCTCAGGAACAAACACCTGAGAGAGAGAGAGAGAGAGAGAGAGAGATAAAGAGAATGTAGAGGGCAAGAGAGAGTGAGACTATAAATAAAAATATAGTTTTTTCAGTACTATTTTATTATCAGGTTAGATGGATGATAATTAATCATCTAAAGATTCATATTTTGTTCTACTTTAAATATAAAATAAGTGGAATTTTCGAGAAAACATTTTACTTTATGGTGGCTTTTACCAAATTAAGAATAGTAACACCACATTTAAAAATTGAATAACCCACCATCCCAAAGAGTGAACTTAAAAGAATGTATCCATCCTTAAACTCCGAGTACTCGGATTTACCAAGTGCCATTAAACCAGTGGAGTCCTGCAAGGCTGCTCTGTGATTGGTTCACCAGGCTCACCTTCTGGCTGGCCCGCGCCGCTCTGGGCTGGTGGTGCAGCTGCATGGTCCAGGCGTGTCTGCCGGACGTCCCGCGGATCAGCACGGTCAGGGACGGGCAGGGGTCTGCTGGGAGTGACACGGCTCTTGACTCAAAATGCCTCAACTCTGCCATTTCATGCACCAACTCAAAATATTAGCACAAACCCTTATAACAAATGTTAAACCCTGAATCAAATACATGCATTTATTCAAAAACAAACTAAAAAACCTGCCATTTCAAAACACCACGCCATATGATTTCAGCACCAAACCAAACTACCTACCACTTCACCCACTGACTCTAAACAAAGGACCCATCCTGTTCCACACACTGACTCTGAACACAGAGCCCATCCTGTTCCACACACTGACTCTAAACACAGGACTCATGCTGTTCCACACACTGACTCTAAACACAGAGCTCATCCTGTTCCACACACTGACTCTAAACACAGAGCCCATGCTGTTCCACACACTGACTCTAAACACGGAGCCCATCCTGTTCCACACACTGACTCTAAACACAGAGCTCATCCTGTTCCACACACTGACTCTAAACACAGGACTCATCCTGTTCCCCACACTGACTCTGAACACAGAGCTCATGCTGTTCCACACACTGACTCTTAACACACAGAGCTCATGCTGTTCCACACACTGACTCCAAACACAGTGAGCTGCACCAGACTCGCTCACTCTGCTCGTTCCCCAGGGGCTGCTCCAGCATGGCCAGGATGACCGAGCTGTCCAGGACGAAGTAGCGGAAGTTGCTGCGGCCGGTGGCGGACAGCCTGGAGCAGCGGATCAGCGTGTCCTCGTTCAGCAGGCTGCAGGGGGAGGCGGGGCCGCTGGGCGTCGGGAACGCCCCCAGCACCTGCATGATGCTGCAGGAGACACCTACGGTCAGGACACACTCAATCGCCATCAGGGTCAATGCTATTTCAATGCAGCCTACTCATAAAATGGACTGAATATGAATTAATTCAAAAAAACCTCATCGAAAATTACAGGTGCTTTTTTACACCGACTTTAAATTCAATTAAGTTCCCGACTTGACCGAATTGAAATGGTGTTGGCCCCTGACCCTAGATTGAACCCATCAATAGAAACAGTTTAACAAGCCTCGGTGACCATTTAATCAATCCTCATGGGCTAGGATTGGTTTGAAGGGGCGCGTCCTCACCAGGACAAAGTGGCCTCTGCCGCCTCCTTCACCCTCATGGAGGCGGGGTTAAGCTCCTTGTCCCCTTTGTGCTTCACTTCCTGGTCGCCAGTCTTGGATTTGCTCCCCGATATTCCCAGCTCCACGATCTCCAGGACCTCCATTAGGCAGTACTGCAGTGAGAATCGCACAGGTCAGCAGTTCAGCTCATCTCATTGTAAAACTGTAGTCTCTATTCAGACGGCCTCCATTTAATGCACAATCAGTGCTTTAAACAGGCAGATAGTGACCAAGCAATGCTGGCTATAAATACTTGCACTTGTGCAATTTCTAGGAATGCATTCTGGCCAATGAGAGCATGAGGTGCGAGTCTGCCTTCTGAAGGACTGCCAAAGTGATTGACAGGTAGGCCAACTAATGGAGGGACAAGAGGAAGTGAGAGAGGAGTGGACTGACCAGAGTAAAAATTTAAATAAAAATAAAAAGAGTACAGTTGTGCTTAAGTGGCTGGACTGGTCTCAACACATCACCGAAAGTCATCCAAGAGACAAAGAGAGAGTAAAATGGGGAGAGAGACAGAGAGAGAGTAAAATGGGGAGAGAGAGAGAGAGAGAGAGAGAGAGAGAGAGAGATAGAGAGAGAGAGGGGGGGGCGGGCGTACCTTCTCCCCCAGCATGGTCGAATGCTCCGTTAGCCACACGCACAGGCACTGGAAGGCCGCCACTATCATGGAGTGGAGGTCCCGCGAGTGGTGGGGGGCGGGGCGGCTGCACTGGTGCACGATGTAGGCGCACACCGCGCCCACCGCCTGGTTCATGTTCGCTGTGTCGACCCCTGCCTTCACCTGAGGGGGGGGGGGGGGGGCGGGGGGAGCCCGACCACGAGAAACGACACCGTCAATCACTCGGGCACAGCACACTGGCGTGCTCCTCAAGATTCACTACGCAATCAAGCCTGACTGTGCTCAATCAGCCAAATGTAGTTATCAGTTCATTGAGTAACTAAGGCGGCAAATACTTTTTCACATGGATGATACAGGTGTTTGATAACCTTTTTCCATTATAAAAATGCGATTAGTGTTTACTCAGTCTCCCTTTGTATTATAGTACATTTTGTCTAAAGGTCTGTAACCATTCAGTGCGACAAATATGCAATAGGAAGGGGGAAAATACTTTTTCATGGCACTATATAAGAGGATATGATAGCATGGTAACGGCAGAAGCCTGTACGAGGCGCGTGGCGTGACGTACCTTGGCCAGGCCGGAGAGCAGCTCCAGGGCGGCCAGGGACACGCTCATGTCGGGCCGCCACTGGGACGACAGCTTCTGGGTCACCAGGTGGATGCACTGGGTGAGCAAGCCGGCGGCCATGTCTGCGGGGAGAAGCGCCACGTAACCACCAAAAACCGTGCGCCGGCGAGGCGGAGAGCGACTCGGAGACCACCGAGCCACCGCGGGGAGACCGCGGCGGAGGGGTCCTGCGGCCGCCCTCCGGTTACGGCTTCAAACCGCAAAGATGCCAAATACGGCGGCCAGGATTCAATCAAGGTCCGTCCTCGACTTTAGCGTGAGTTCAATAAACATTCGTCCAAAATTTTAGCCTGGATTCAATCGACAGTTTTTCTTTAAAGGGTAAAGTACCACATAACTACATTGGTACAAGATATTATACCAATTCAGTTTTTTTCCACAAATTAACCCCTTCGTGCAAGCCCTCTAGTGGCCAGAACGCTGGCGTCCTGAGATTACTCAACTCAGACATTCATTGCTCCTGTGACCATTGTGTGAGTGGAAACAACTCTGCGTTCCAGCTTTATTAGCACATGATACACTACAACAATGCTAAATGCAGAGTTTCACATGCGACCGTTAGTCGCATAGTTTGTCCATTTAACTAGCACCTGCAAGCCAGTCCCATCTGCAACTATACTTAACAAACCTGACAAACTGGACAATAGCGTCTATCAGCAACTAAATATGGACAAAATACACAATTCTGTTATCGATGTTATGCTATATTTATATTCTAACACCCCAGCTGAGGGGTTTAGGATATTGTCCTTGAGATTTCTGATGATTTAACTAAAGCTTGATTGACAGGTCAGCTGCTGAAAGGAATAACCAGGCACACACACACACACATACTTAAATCAGTGCCATCAGGAAACTTCAGCCACTATGGTGAACACAGAAGCCTTCGTCATAATTAACAAAAGCAATAATTAGATTTCAGGGTCATGCTTGCCTTTAAATCAACATGCACGCTCACATAAATTGTATACTTGTGTTAGCAGTTTGGTAAGTGATTAAAGAGCTCGCACAGAAGAGGTGCTGTTAAAATCTAAAAGCAGAAATCAGGTTCACACATGCAATAACTAGTGAAAATCAAGCTGCCAAGTACCAGCTCTTCCCTAAAATCATAGAACAAGGAGCCAAGATGGAAACTGAGCTTTGTGGCAGAACAAAGGTTCAGGAATGTTTTCCTTCTTACTGCTGAACTGTGTTGTTGGGAGTCATAATTCTAGAAATATCAGCAAAAAAGCCACCATAAATAACACAATTCCAGCATTCTACCACATAAAACTTGAAATATGCTAGTAGAAATGTATTCATAAAGGCAGCAAGTCAAGAATAATGAATCTATTTATTACACATCAAACTGCACAGCATCACTCCAAACATGTAAGTAGGCTTTCACCCAAAGCTATTATGCCAACATACCACTTTGATGAGGTTTACTGAGGAAAAAGAAACATTTACTCAATTTATTTTTTCATTTTTCTTTCCTATTTTACCAAAACGGTTTACAGAAGTAAAATTGACAAGCGTAGACAAACATTAAGTGTTTAAGTGTGGATATGTAAGTGTAAAATATGACAGTAAGTGCAATTGCAGAGCTGTAAAGTGTATGTGTGTTTGTGTATGTGTATAAAGAGTGAGACTGTAGATGTCTAGAGTATGATTGAGATTGTAGATGTGTAGTGTCTGTGTGACTGTAGATGTGTAGAGTATGATTGTAGATGTGTAGTGTCTGTGTGACTGTAGATGTGTAGAGTGTGATTGTGATTGTAGATGTGTAGAGTGTGCGTGTGACTGTAGATGTGTAGAACGTAACTGTGATTGTAAGATGTGTATAAAGAGCATGACTGTAATGTGTGGAGTGTAAGTGTGATTGTAGCCGTGTAGAGAGCGTGATTGTGACTGTATATGTGTAGAATGTAAGTCAGATTGCAGATGTGTAGACAAAGTGAGGGTTAGCACCCTCCTGCTCTCGGGCTTACCGTAGTCTCGGTGGAGGGCCTGTGCCATGCGCTCTGCCTCCGGGGTGGTGGCCTCAGAGCTCCCCCCGCTAGCCGTGCTCATACCGCTGCTGTTGCGGCTGTGACTCCTCATGGAAGTGTAGCTGCTGTCCACACTGGCCTGTGGGCAACAGATCACCCATTACCACACACACACATACTGACAGAGCGCCTGTTACCCCGGACACATACTGACAGAGGACCCGTTACCATTGACTTGTGCAGGCCCGATCGACGTCGCCGTGGGTGATGCTAGAACCAATTACACACAACCCTGCAGGGCTACTGGCCATGTTTGCCACTGGCAAAGAACCAAGACCAGGCCATGTTTCAATTTAGGACAGTAGTAGAGTACAATGGCCAGAGGTTGCAGGCTCAAATCCCAGGCAGTGCACCGCCACTAAACCCACAAACAAGGTAACTAAGCTGAAATGTGTCAGTGAGCAGTTCTGCTGAATAAATGGATTCTAAAAAAAAAGCTGTCTAAGTTGCTCTGAATAAGAATGTCTGACACAGGCCTAAAAATGAAAAAAGTGTTTTGCTCCAACCACTGCTCTGTGTGGCCTTGGTGCTATGGGTTAATATTACTTCTATACTAGTTGGGTACAACTACAAGACATTCTTACCCTGGTCAAAGGCACCTGTCTTATCGACAAATGTCTTACCAAAGCTTACCATTTCATTCTGTGGCCCTATCGATTCTAACAGGGCCGAATCCTGGACAATGTTCAGCATCGCACCTAAACACAGAAATACATGCTATTCATTAGCGTGCAAGCACGCACACACCCACATTCACACAATGTAGGTTTGCCTAGAGTCAACATTGACTTCTGATGATGTAATGTTGTCCTACTCCATTCACGCGTGGGAGCGTGTATGCAAGCGAGTTTGTGTGCTTTTTGGGTGTATGACCGTTGACGAGGCTTCACTTCCTCTTTGTCATTTAAGGAAACCTGAGTCTAGTGTGCAGCTGTGAAGAAGGTTTAAACTGAGATAACTGCAGGGTCTGGCAAAGCAGAAAACCCATTTCTCCTGCACATTGGTGGCGATGATGAAGTTTGCGCAGACAGGAGCCACAAACACACCCAGGACCATATGCGTGTTGTGAGGGTCGGTCTCGGCCTGGAGGGCCCCGATCAGGACTTTGATGAGCCGCACTTTGAGGGACTGGAAGGTGAAGGCCTTGTCCTGGAGGAGCCCGTCGTCGCTTCCCTCCAAAAGGACCTGCGGGAACAGGAAATGGCTGCATATCAGAGCACTGTGTGCTGCCTTTAAATATGCCTGAGTCATCACCCGGTTACCTCACAAAATGAGCACTGTGTTCTGCCATTAAATATGCCTGTGTCATCACCCAGTTACCTCACAAAATGAACACTGTGAGCTGCCATTAAATATGCCTGTGTCATCACCCGGTTACCTCATAAAATAAGCACCGTGTTCTGCTTTTAAATATGCCTGTGTCATCACCCAGTTACCTCACAAAATGAGCACTGTGTTCTGCCATTAAATATGCCTGTGTCATCACCCAGTTACCTCAGAAAATAAGTACAAAAGAATAAATACTAAATAATAGAAATGTGATATTCTATTCAACTGAAATTTTGAATCCCAAATTTTTGCCCTGAAATCAACAGTTTGTATACTAACCCCTACAGGGCGATTGGGTACTGCTCTTTTGGAGACATACCTCAGGTTAGATAAACAGATAAAAGTATGAAGAAGTTACCTCAGATTTGATGTTGCCAAAATGGTGTGGGAGAGGCAGCATGGACAGCACGATACTGATGGAGGACCGCCTCAGTTCAATGGGGTTGACGTAGGCTTTGAACCTGGACAGTTCCCTGTGGAAGGGGTGTACGGGGGTGTACAGATTTAGGCCACCCGTCTTAAGCATGGTTATTAATGTATAAAGAAAACACAACAAGAGTAAAAGCTTGCTGTGAATACGACATTAAATGAAAATAATAAACATGTCTGTCCAAGAAAACAAAATTTAATAAAAATTAAACTAAAACTAAAATCTTTGATTCATGGTTGTCGTTTTATTTATTTATTTTTTTAATAAAACATTCAAATAAAACATTAAAACAAAAAAATTTCCAGTCGTTTTTTTAAATTAATTTTAGGAAATTAACATAGTATATGTATCGTGAAACAATTCCAGTTTCTAATGCCCATTTGTTATTGATGTTTCCAGTCTTTTTATGTTAAACCCAAGGCTCTCAATTCTAATAGCACATTAATCAAAACGCACATTCTCCCCCTGAAACTGAAACTAAAGCTAAATAATATAAAACTAAACAGACATGGAAATTAAGATAAACACAGAGGACATAAAACTAAACAGACTGAACTGAAGTGGAAATTAAATTCAGAAACACAATAGAAGTTCTTCTGCTCTGAAGTTCTTAAGCCCAAACGGCCAACAGCCCAGCATAAAACCAGGAAGACTACTGTGTGGACTGCAGTGCTCTCCTAACCTGTATGCATCACATCACGCTTCGTTTTGCATGTCACCCCTACAGGGAGGTGATGTCCCCTCATTTTTTCCCAATTCCTCAGGAAACACTTATTTTTGGAACCTGAAATGTCAGCCTGAGGCGAAGGACTCGGACATGTCGAGCATGCGCACCATAAGAGCGTTCCACGACAACGCCAGAACCAGGCGGCCCACCCCCCCCCCGGAGCCACTGAAAATGAGCGCTTCCTGATCCATCTGGAAACTATGGAAAAAATCTCAGCCCTGTTACTTTGTACAACGCAACCACGGTCAGCTATTCCCCAGCCTGTAGGGCAGCTGGACACAGTGTGCGTTGTTATGGTCAGGACTTCCTGCCAGCCTGTGGGGCATGCCAATACACTGAATCCCAGAGTTTTAATAGGCCACCTGAAAGCCAAACGCTTTATTACTGCAGCGAAAAGCCTCGATCGATCGAGAAGCTTTGTAAAACATTGCAAGGTGTTCCAACAGAACCAACAGTCCTTTAATGGTTCACTTCTTTCAGCTGAGAATGCAAGGCGGAGAAAAGCAGGCCGGCTTTCATTCAAAGGCTCAATCTAAACGAACCAACTGTGAGCTCCAGTCAGCCAAAAGCCCAGCCGCTGACACAGGGGTCATTCATGCCCCGCCCACCGCCACACCCACCACCCAATGTCCCGCCCACCGCCCAGCATACCTCCCCGCCCACTCTACCTGTCCGGCAGGATGGTTTCCAAGGCGGAGATGAAGTAGGGGGCCACCAGGTTGATGCCCTTTAGGTCCGAGCAGAAGAGGGCGGAGGAGTTGAGGATGATGCTGGCCAGAACAGGCAGGCAGACCGAGTCTGAGGTCTGAAGGCCCTGGATCAGAACCATGTAGAACCTGAGGAGGAAGAGGAGGAGGAGGAGGGAGCGGGTCCGTCAGAGCGGCCGGGTCTGGTCCCAGGTCCCAGCAGATCATTTCACACGTGAGTTCAGAATTTTGGTGGAGACGCAAAAGTTGACCGCAAAAAAATGATAAATCCACACTCAAAGCGAGCTCAGGACATGGAACCATTTACATACTTTCCCAGCAGCTATTCTTGTTACACCTCAAAAAAATTGCAATTTTGTTTTTGACTATATATATTGACTTTTTGTGACAAATATACAATTTCCTTTTACGTAAATCAACAGAAATCCATCTTTCCACCTCTGTGGAGCTGTAAGGTGGGCGGGACAGGGGCGTGGCTACGGAGGCGTGGCCACAGGGGCGTTACCTGGACAGGTAGATGGGCAGGATCTCCTCGCCGGTCTTCTTGCTGCAGAATATCCTGCAGAGCGTGCCGCAGGCCTCGGCCCGGCCCGCCTCGTAGTTGTCGGGGAACTCGTTGACGTCGAACAGGGGGTTGGAGACCATGGAGCCCGAGGACATGCGGGACCCATTCCGCCGGAGCTCCACGCCCGCCTGGGAGGCCAGGGCTGGGGGGGGGGCGGGGGGGGGAGAAGAGGAAGGTGGGGCGCGTGAGTGAGGGGGGGGGTTGTTCGTACATACAGCAGGTGGTGCTGACAGAGAGCTTTGCAAAAATGACCTTCAGCAGCATGGCCAGAGTGACCAAAATCACCTACTGCTATCTGCTGTGACGAGTGACCGACAAAAATCACCAACTACTGTGATGGGTGACTGACCAAAATCATCATCTAATATGACAAGTGTGTGAACAAAATCACCATCAACCGTGATGGGTGAGTGACCAAAATCTCAACCTACTACGAAGAGGGAGTAACCAAAATCACTGTATATTGCAACGAGAGAGCGAACAAAATCACTGTCAACTGTGACAGGTCTGTTACAGCTGTCAGTGTGGCCAAAAATAGACAGTGTGAGAACATCAGTGTTACCTTCAGGAATTAAAAAATGCAAAAATCTGTTTACCTTGAGAAGCCTGTTACCACAAAAGTGACTAAACCAGCTACACCACTGTTCCTATCACTGTCAGAGAACCACATAATGCTTCAGAAGACCACTTTCGCAGTGCATGTTCTTTCTAAGCTTGTCCCCAAAAATATCTCTATAAAATGTTGAAAGAGAAGCCATGTGATTACGATTCTTTGGATATCATAGAGCCATTTAGAGTGCATCGGGAATTTAGTGACTTGGGAAACTATGCTCTACACTTCACAGTTAACAGTTCCGGCTTGACAGGGGAACAGTTGCAAGGCCTCTCTGTCAGCACCCAGAAGTTTCCGGAAAAACAGGATGCCACTCACACTGACAATACAGGACAGACAGCCGGGTCATGCAGAAAGCACATACCAACGCAAAACCAACATAATGCCAACAAAATAACCAACCCAAAACCAATGTGATACCAATGCAAAATCAATGCAAAACCAAACAACTGGGAAATGGAAAGTAAAGAACAAAAATACTCAATTCTGTGTAAAGGAAAAGGCTTTGTTTTTTGTTTTTGTAGTTCTTTAAAATGGTTAGTGCAAGCACCTCAGGACACATTGCATGATCACAGACATGGGGACAACATGGGGGGGGCTGGACTGATTGACACAGGATGGGGTGTGATCCAGATGGGGACTGGGGGGTCTGTCTCCCCCCTCCCCCAAAAAAAGAGCAGTGCAACAATGATGACTCAATGAAAACAATGATAAAGTAAAAAATAGGGTTCATGAATAAAAAAAAATGCACAAACAACAAAAAATAAATCACTGCGATTTTAAGAGAAGCTACAAGGTTCCTACTTACAAGATTTATAAGAAAGAAGAATTTGGATAAAAGTTGCTGCAAGATAACAGGAATAAAAATGGGAAAGGAATCAAAACACAGCAGCGTTACAAACCTCTTCATATGAAATCGTAACTCAAATTTTGTTTTAGTTGGCATATTTCCAGGCTGAAGACATTTTAAAATTTGTTCTCTGTCAAATTTAGCTCACTATATTCAGAATTTAATTTTCAGTTCCCTGGAAAAAGCCAATCAATAATCACTATCAAGGTCCTGAATATGTAAAAGTTTTCAATGTTTCTGATTGGATGCTCCAAGCCACAAGACTGATTTGTTTATAATTGAGGGGTAACTACAAGGCCCTTCATTCGTTTTAGACAGCCAGCAAGTTAGCTGAAGCCACCGGACAGGTAGTGTTATTACACAGCCAGAAATTTAAGCATGCAGACTGGTAAACTAAAAATCAAATCAACTCACAGGGGACAGACACAGCATTAAAGACATCCTTAACTGCTATATACAGACACATTACCACCTCTTCAACACGGTGGTCCTGCAGTTGCAAGGAATATTTATGACACCAGTATATTTAAATAATCTGGGAATGGTCACCAAATCTCACACGTTTCCACATCGAGTCAAGAAATTTGTACAAGCTTTCTGTAGCCCGTCCATGCAAGTTACACACAGACACACAGGGCCCCTATAAAGCATCTCAGAGTAAGAGTGCTGATCTGAGGTCAGTTCTGCCTTTTAGCCAACAACAGATACACACTGGGAAAGCCTGGTCCCAGATCAGCACCCCTGCTCTGACACACATCATTAAGCCTCATTTCTGCAGACATGTCCTCATACCCATTTATATGCCCTGTTCGGGATTCCCTGAATGGTTCACTGCGAGAGCAGGGGGTGGTATTTGCTTGTTTGTTTGAGTCCCTGCTGAACTCTTTTTTTTGCAACAGATGAAAGACAGACAGAGGAACCCATTTACAGAAGCAGGCTGGTCTGCGTGGCCACTGGCTAACAGACAACAGCGTGTCCGAATACAAAATGGCAGGTCTTAAAACAGCCCCTCCAGGGTGCTGGCTTTAATCTAAAAAAAAAAAAGCGTGCTCTGTTTTTTGCAATTCGTTTTACAAATGCTATCACCAGTTTTTTGAAGGGCTCTGTGTCTTCAAAGGTTCTGCAAAGCCCCCCCTGGGATTGAAGAAAGACGCTTTTCTGCAGAGGTCTGCCGGTGTTCCTCTCTTTTAATAGAAACGAGGTGCACCCCGTTAGAGGAAAAACAGCGTTCTCTGTTCAAGAGACACAAATAGGATCGCTCTCGAGATCAAGCGCGTCACGAGGACACAAACAGCATTCAGCAGCCGTGGTCCGGTTAACCACTGACACGGAAAAACACAGCGTCTCTGCTGTGAAACCACAAGTACTGTGAGTACTGTGCTTTCTGAACTTCAGAAAAAAGAGCATTGAGCTATGATGGCAGAACTTCAAACCCCGCCCGTACGACGCCATGTTTACCGTTCTGGTAAACGAGCAGAACGGCGGGAGAGAGGGCACACGACCGAGCGTAGCACAACGTTTCTTAATTTTAATTCAAACGAACTGATGGCGGCGTGGCGGTCGGAACCCACAGGGCGGCCCTCACCGGTCATGCTGTGGTCCTTGTTGACGCCGTTGTAGAGCTTGCAGTGCACCAGCGCGGCGTCGAACAGCCACTGGCCGAAGAGGTTGAGGATGCTGTTGACCTTCGGCCTGGAAGGGGCGGGCAGGGGGCGGGGCTCCACGCTGGCCTGGCTGGGGCTGGACAGCGGAGAGGTGGAGCTCTGCTGCGAGGCTTTAGGGTGGGAGAGGTTTCCCTGGGAAAGCGACACGGCGCGTGGAAATTCAACCATAGTGGTGCATTCATGCTAGTGTAGCCAAAGCTACAGGTACTGCAAAACTCCCTTCCTCCCACACTGGTCACATGGCGAAATGTTCAGCGTTAAATTAGCTCTGATTGAGTCATTTTTATTCTGAGAGAGCAGATGTGATCCTTCCTGAACTAACAAAACATTTCACGCTGGGAGAGAGGCTCGTGCAGTTCTGCTGGTTTAATTGTTAATCGACTACTGGGCTAATTGCATTACAAGACGCTAAAACACAAACAAGCGCACACACAGAACCAAACACACATGCAGCCCTTCATGCACACACAGACCTGGAGATACACACACACCAGCAGATGCATACAGACACACACACACACCTGCAGGGACTCCCCTTCTCCAATTTAACTGAGCAGTACGTGTTTATTAAAACACTATTTTGTTAATTAGACGTAGATAAACCGGAAGGTTCCCTATGGTCCCATCCTGTAAATTGGGGACACCGTGGGCCCGAACGGTTCTGACCAAGCCCAAACCGGGGGCGGGACTTACCGTGGAGCCCTTGCTGGAGTTTCTGCTGACCACGGTGGGCCTGTGTCTGCGGTTGGGCGGGGGCGTGGTCGCCGTGGTGGCAGGGGGCTGGGTCATGCTCAGTCTGTTGACGGGTGTGGGCGGGGAACTGTCCGACTTGAGCCGGGAGACCCCTGGGGGACGCAAGTTGGGACGGCGATCAAAATGGACGACGTGCACTGAACTTATCACCGTGCTCCAATAGAGTTACATCGCCTCACTTCAGCAGCACTGGTAAGACATCTCCCACACAACTCAGACCAATTCAAAAGAACAATCCAAAAGAACTGTGCCAAACATCTAAATGTTCCGCATCCAGCCACAGGTTTCTAAGCAAACTCACTGCTGTCATCATCTAGAAGGTTCCCCAGAAAAACAATGGGCCTTTGTGACTACAGACAGACAGACAGGAACTAAAAGTTTTTCCTAAAGACTGTACGCCATTGTGTTATAACAGGATATGTACTGTATCGTGACACCCTTATCAGGCGGCTAAGTAGTCTACTGCGACACTCTTATCAGGATATGCAGTGATTATGTGAATCGTGATTAGCAACAGTAACAAGTGCTTGATGTTTTAAAAAATCAATTTAAAAAAAAGTTATTTCTTTTCTAGAAAATATCAAACTAACGGCACACTCCACAATAGCAGGCATTTTATATCACAGTACTCTACAGCACGCTGCACGTCAGTTTTTTGGGGATGTCCCTAGGTGCTGTTTGGGGGGTTCAGTAACACAGCTGTGGGAGCCCTTACCTAAAAAGGCGTCCACCAGGCAGCTGACCCCCCGCATGGCCCTGAAGAAGATCTGGGGGAGCTGCTTGAGGCAGGGGTGCTGGATGATCTCCGGGGGGACCCCGCTCACGTTCAGAAGCTGCTCCTGGAACTTGGGCGTGGTGCTGACGATGGCCGGGTTGCTCAGGTCCACCGGATTGCTGGAGGAAAGTAAGAATCACAACGTGAGGACTCCCATTCCCCCTATTCAATCTGACCGCAAAGCGGTTTCAGCAACTTTCACTCATCTTACACTGAAACTGAGCAAACTGCATTGCACTCCGATTGAATAGGAGTCTTTAGGCTGTGTTGTTAATTGAAAACTTGATAAAATAAACCTTTATTATGATTTAACAAAAATTCTGAAATTACGGAAATCAAATTTCAAGTTTTAAGTTTAGAATTTTTCTTGAAGTCTTGAAATGAAACCTCTGGCACTGCCATATATTAGTTACAGCCCCGCTACATATTGAAGCAATTTAAAGGGTCTTTCATAATTTGCCTTTCAAAATAGGCATTACAGTCTGGTCCAGTTTACTCATATGTGGAACAAGATGGCGGAAAGTGAGGTGGGAAGGTGATACTGGAAGGGGCATCGCTGTGCGCAGCCGCGCTTCGGCGTCACCGTTCTTTAACCTCAGCATGTGCAGGAAGCGGAACCACGTCTGGGCCACGCAGTCGTTGTCCATCTCAGCCGGGATCAGGTTGGCGTCCTCGTCCGGAACTTTGAACACAGGGAACGAGGGACCGTAGGTGAACCGCAGAAGCCTGAATTACAAAGAATACATTTTTAAAAAACACAAACGTAAAAATCACATTTCCATTCCTGAAAGAAACCTCCCCTATTCTAATTTTTTACAGCATTCACTGAACTATTTTCACTGAATAATTCTGCTGACTGAACATTCCAGTTTACTTTCAGTGTATTTTAAGTTGAAGTGTAATTGAAATTACCGTATATTTTAGGTTTGGATGAAGAAAAATTTAATGTATTGTCTTATTTCCTGTTATAGTGTTATTGTAAGAACTCTGAACATGGTGTCTCCATATAATGGTTGTAGGGCTTGTTACCCAGGCAAAGATTAAGCCTAGTCTTGGACTAATAACATATCCCCAATGGTGATAACCACTGAAAAAGAAAACTTCTTGGAATAGTCTTGGACTAGGCTTAATCCTTGCTGAGAAACTGGCCCATATAGTTTAATTACAAAATTCACTGTAAATAATTAAGTCTAAAATGACCTTCTTCATAACAAATTTGCAGGGTGTGTAGTTGGCAGGGTGATCTTTCATTGTACCCGGTTCCACATGGTGCTCATAGTCTACAGTGTTCGCGTCCTGTATGCGGAAGTCACCTGGAAGTGAGGGCGGAGATGACCTTGCTCCACTGGTCCACCACGGGGGAGTGGTGCCTCCAGTTAGCCAGCATCTCCCTGGCGGTTTTCCAGTACGGTGGGGTGGGGAAACAGCGAGCGCAGGCCAGGAGCCACACCTCCAGGAGCACGCTCACCAGCTTCTCCGCCAGCTTCTCCGCGATGCCACCTGCGTGGGAGGGCACACTTAATCACCAACCCTACTGACAGCACGCTTTGTGTGAATAACCATGCATTGTTTTCTCCACGGTGACAGCTGCTTTTTATGCACCGCTTTTAAAAGCCACAGTTTCAGAGCTGTGGCTGACAGACAGCTCAGAGATCTCATCATCGGTGCGCAAAATAAACAGTGAGTCCATTCTTTGCTTTTCGCAGTCTAAATAAACCTGCAAAAGCCTCTCAGCTGTGGGCACAAAGGTCTGAAACTGAACAGCCACAGAGCTAAACTAAACCGGTAGCACCACAACGAAGCCATTTCGAAATCCACCTGTGACAAAATGTTCTCATTACCCACAGGAAGTGCATATGTAATGACTTCGAACAGGGTTTTTTTTTTTCATTGTTTCCAGCTATAAAGGTTGTTTTGTAAACTATAATTCCCAGGATCCCTTTTTGAATTTCCTACAACAAAACAGGGATAATAAAATAGGCCTATAATGTTGCTGTCATCACCTTTTGCATAGAAACCAGAGAGGAGCTACACCAATCATGGAGCACATTGCTCAGGGATGGGCAAACAAAACGAAATAAAATGTAAAAAATCACTAAATGGTTACCCGATGCTAGGAGACAAGGAGGGAATTGAAAGGATAGCGTGGCCGCTACACGGCTCGTCACACACAGTCACTGCCTGTAAGACATGTTTATGTCTTACATGATTTTTCCAGTTCTGTTGGAGCGTGTTAGCTCAGTTTAATAAAGCGTACATTTGACTATTTTCTGACTTCCGCTTAAAGTGAGTAGGGATGACAATCGACTGGAAAATCGAGAGCTTTCCCTTTTGGCTCAGCTCCTTCCTCACCACCGTCCAACACAACGCCCGCATTGCTGCAGCCACTGCAACGACAAGGCAGTCAATTTCCTGTACCTTTTACACTGCTAGTGAATAAGACCCTGAGATACTTAAACTCCTCTACCTGGGGCAGTTGCTCCCCCTCCATCTTTTCCCAGGAGTGGACCATGGCCACAGACTTGGAGTTGCTGATCCTCATCCCGACCGCATCACACTCAGCTGCAAACCGTTCCAGTGCGCATCGAAGACCATAGTACGATGAGGCCAAGATGACGACATCATCTGCAAACAGCAGAGATGCCACTCCTATGTCCCCAAACCAGACACGCTCAGTCTGCGTCATGATACCCTGTCCATGAACACCAGGAACAGGAGAGAAGACAAGGCACATCCTCGGTGGAGTCTGACATCCACTTTGAACAAGGTTGGCTTAATGCTGAGAATGCGAAGACAGCTCTCGCTCCAAGTATACAGGGACCGAATGGCTCGCAATAGTGACCCTGATACCCCATACTCCCCCAGCACCTCCCACAAGATACCCCAAAGAACACAGTCATTTCCTTTCTCCAAATCCACAAAACAAATGCAAACTGGATAAGCAAATTCCCGAATTCTCAATTTACCAGTCGCCTTTCATCCCTACTCTCACCTACGGTCATGAGCTATGGGTAGTGACCGAAATAGAGAGGTCGCGAATACAAGCAGCCGAAATAGGGTTTATCGACAGGGTGACGGGTGCTGTGACATCACTAATGTCAGACAAGTCGCTGTGACATCACTACCATAAGACCGCTCACCGTGACATCACTAACGTCAGTGACACCGCTAAACCTGGGGAAAGGGGGTGGGGCCTAGCGCTGACTGACCTCCCACGGTGGGCGGGGCCAGCAGCGTGTCGCTGATGCGCAGGAGGAAGAGGAGCAGGACCTCCCAGGTCTCCCGCGCCATGCTGCCCGACTCCCGCGCCAGCTTCTGCACCGCCACCAGCACGAGCTGGCACAGCCGATAGTGACTCGGGCTGTACTGCTCAGACCTGAGGGGGAGAGAGGGAGGGGGGGGGGGGGGGAGAGGGAGCAGGAGAGAGAGGGGGAGAGGGAGAGGGAGAGAGGGAGCAAGAGAAAGAGAGAGAGAGAGGGAGAGGGGAAGAGAGGGAGGGAGGGAGAGAGAGAGAGACAGAGGGAGGGAGGGAGAGAGAAACAGCGGGGGGGAGGGGGGGAGGGAGGGAAAGCAAGGAGGGGGTGTACCAGACAGAGAGGAAAACGAGTAGGAACAAAAAAGCAAGAGAAAGGGATGGGTAAGTGAGAGAAAGAGAGAAATTGAGGGGTAGCGGAGATGAAGAGAAAGACATAAAAAGAGAGTGGGGGAAAGAATCTACCTTAGGTTCATTACCTTATGGGAGACTAAAATGGAGTTCTGGAACAGACAACAAACAGAGAAAAGAGCCTTTCAAAACTCTTCGGTGTGAGCACATGCGGGAAGGCAGCGCAGTACCTGGGCAGGAAGAGGTTGTACAGGTGCTTGAGGATGGTCTGGACGTACAGGTTGGGCTCCTTGGCGACGGGCTGGGGGATGGGGCCGCGGGGGGAGCTCAGGGCCATCATCCAGTCCGTGTACACGTCCACGCACATCTTCACCGTCTCGCTGTCCGGGGGGAGAGTCAGGCCGTAGCACAGCACCTCCATCGTCCATTTCACCTGCGCCATACACAGAGACACAGGGCTGTTCACCTGTGCATCTAACAAAGAGAGAGAGAGAGAGAGAGAGAGAGAGAGAGAGAGGGACAGACAGACAGACAGACAGACAGACAGACAGACAGACAGACTGTGCCCACAGCCACATGCCGTTTTAGCCAATCAGACAGCTCAGAGCAACACACTGGAGATGCTGTCAGTCAGAAGGAAGAGAAACAGTCAATAAAAACCATTCAGTGAAAATGACCATGATGGAACCTGCAAAAACCCCAGCAGCCCCTCTCACCGGCATACTGCTACTGAGAGTCCCTACACACCACAGCACAGGCAAACAGGAGAGCCCACTCCAAAAAGCAGTTCATTCTGATCAAATGATACAGACTGAGAGAAAAAGACAATACTCATATGTGCAGTCCTTCAGTACTTTAGTGAGGCTAGTTGTACACATTTTTTTTTGCTTTAAGAGCCGGCTAGTAGGACGTTAGACCATCAGACGTTCACCTCTTTGTCGGTTTTGAGGACGCCGTCGGAGACGGGAGCCGCCGCCAGGGGGCGCACCACCGCGTTGGCCACTTCGCGCCCCACCGCCGGGGGGTAGCTGTGCAGGACGCTCAGGTGCCCCTGGTCGCCCAGAACCGCCAGATGCAAGGACCGCCACTCTGAGTACATGATGCCTCTCCTCTACTCAGTCTGATAGCTGCCTGCAAGGAAACGTCAATCTTCGCTCAGTACCGGTCTTCGCGGTTTACGACAGTAAACGAAGAATACGACAGATAATGCTAACGAGCTACACTCTGAATAGGTTATTAAAGTTCACTGGGTAAAAACGAAGGAAGTGCTCGACTTCCTTGTTTTTTTCTTTTTTTTCTTCTTATTTTATTTGCAAATATAGCATACAACAAAGGGTATTGCTAGTGACACCTACAGAACAAATATCCATCACTGCACCACATATTAACATAAATCACACCAAGTATACGCTAAAAGCATGTAGCCTACGAAGAGAGGAGAAAGGGAAAAAGATCAATGTCAGATGGTTTGCATAGCAAGCTCATAATTCATTAGAAGACTTCATTCTCCTTTTTGACAAAACCGACAAGTGTTGTTCACATCAGTAAACGCAGATACCATAGAATTGCATTTGTATATCTTGCGCGATATTTTAAAATGAACAACTTGAACATTATTTGGTATGCAATATCTATAAGGTAGCCTACCAACCAAGCTCTTTTACAAATAGCATCAGGTAAATAAGAGATCCAAAAAAAACTTGCCCCCAGGAGGCATAATCTTATCATGCAAAAAATCACTAAAGCTCGACTTAATTGTAGGCTACGTGCGTGCGCAAAAATAACCTTAATACCAAATGTTACCAAAAGAGGGTATCACAGACTATTATTAAAACTTATGACAGCAAGTGCTCACCAGAGAAAGATGGAAAAACCAAGGCAATTGTAGAATACTAGATCTGAATATTTGTGGTTAGTACAGAAAGTATGTACATCTGAAAAAGTACCAGCTTTTGACTAACACTACAGTCAATAAAATCTGCCCAACTGTAAAAAGCCAGCTTAGTCCTACATGCTGTAGGCTAACATCATGCACAAGCTGATCCCAAGTACAAAATGTTTTAAAACGACGCCACTTGCACGCGTTTCTACAATGTAAAGTTGACTGAAGATGTCGCGATACGCTTTCATCTTGGTAGTGATCAGTGTGCCAACGATAACAGAAAACAGAACAGAGGACCCAGGTTCCAGTTCAAAGGGTTTAAACAGCATTTACGGTCAGTTCAGCAAAACTGAGTCCTGTGTCATGTGTGAATTCCTCACATCGTCGGTGACTCTGTGTTCCTCATTTCCTGGCGTGGCAAGAAAAATGACAGGGCACCAAACCAGAATGGGCGAATGAAGCTACGCTTTTAATCGAGGAGGTTCTGTAGACATGAATGTATGGTATGAATTGTGTTTTGTTTAACTTTCAAACTCGTTTATCTAGTAAAACGCCTTGGAGAAAAAATCTCGAAGCACTAGGTCAGACAAGGAAATGTGTCAGTAGTGCAATGTCAATCTTGACATTTGCAATTAAACAGAGTTTTTGGTTGTTCAGCATTGTAAGACATCTATTAAAGTTTAATCCATTTCCGAATATGTACGTTACAGCTGCAGTATCTAGCTAAACTTCACCTACACTATTGTGGCACCGGCGCAAATTTTGAAATCTGCGCCGCTGTCAGTGTCACGATTTTATCCAAAAATTTGGCAGCTGGTTAACGGACAACCAGATAACGCTACTCGTCCTAACATTTGTAGTAAGGTTAAGGTTATTTAAAATATCACCGCATTTGCTAGACTACCATGAGCCTACGAAGCTGACAGCCGGGCGGTTGATGCCGAAGGTCGGAAGACAAGCTGCTGCTCAGGTGATTATCCGACAGCTAGGAACCAGTAACAAGCTAGCACTGCCTGGCTTAGCCGTCTACCAGCAAACGCGGGACTATGCTGCAGTTAATATGCGAAATTCGATCTCCCAATGTCGGTTTCATTGAGTGAAGAAGGCCGCAATGCGGGTGAAATATCTAAGGTTAGCTTAGCTGCTAATTGTAACTAAAAACACACCTCAGGCTTATTCGCTAAAGCTCAGTCGCCTACCTGTGCAAGAGGAAAAGATTGTCATTTCTTCACAAGAAGGACGCAATTTCTAGAGCAGAGTCTCACAGCTCCATAACTCCTGTCATCGGACAAACGAAAAGCTTTTGCCGGACCGTCTCCGTCCGGCGGAGCCCGGTACTGTCACCCGTGAGTCTCCGCTGACTCCTGGATGTAGCAACGACAGAACTGTTCAACGCCAGCAACCACAGAACAGTTCTGTGGTAGGAACGATTCGGGAAACCTGCCAGTTTCTTCTACTAGGTCGGTTTCAATGTTGCACGGAAGATGTTCTGCCCCCTGCTGGTGTGGAGAACACCATCTACCAAGCTTCCTGTAAAAGGAAGACTCTTGAGTTGAGCGACTTCGAAAAGAAATACATTTTGTCGGCCTTATTCTGCTTTAAAATGTTTATTCCTTAAATTGTATATTCTTTTTTTATGCAGTTTCCACGCAGAATGGTTTGCACAGGAATCTTTTCAGAAGTGGGGGATCCAAAGGCATTTTTAAGCATACTGTAATATAACAATAAACTGTTTAATACACACACACACACACACACACACATACACACACACACAGACATATTAAAGGAAAAGCCAACATAAAGTGTCTTAGTAAGGTGTTGGGCCACCTGGTCGAGGTCAACTGGGCCTGCTCAGCACTTTTATACGTACGACAGAGCATGATCGTACATTAATTGCTTTATTTTATCATGCAGTATGCCTGTATGGATGAATTTGTTTCTCCACTGATTTATTCAGGTTTTTCCTTTAATTTGTCACCCATCTGTATATAAAGCTGAATTATCAGTGCTAAACTGAGACTTGCTGACATTAAGAAAAAATACAGCAACATAACCACTTTATTAAATGGCCATGCATCTTGGCAAGCTGGAATTCCCTGCTATAATGCTCTCCTTGGCAATCGTATATCTTTGGGTGTTGTCTGTAACTCTGGTGTAACTTGCCTCCACAAAGAGTTATTGGCAACCTGGCTTAGAGGAGTTACATCAATAGCCTCTGCTATAATTACATGAGATAAAATGATTTGGGTGGGGCAGTCATGGACTGCTCAACAGCTGGTCTGCCAGCGCCTGCGTGTTGCCAGATTTCGGAAGATTCAGGCTTCTTCCTTACAGCTGGTGATAGCCTGAGCCCAAGGAAATCTATAGACCCTGGCTAAAAATGTGGGTCCTGTCTTAAATAATACCACAATAAAAGTCATTCCTCGGTCCCCATCAGGCTTTGATGCCTGAAGAGTCAACCTTGCTTTGTAAAACAATTAATTGCAAATAGACACATGTAATTTACCTACGTTCATGTTTGTGATACATCAGTATTACTCTGCCGTCTCTGCAACCACTTTGTCTTTTTTCTAGCATGGGGCCTGGAACCACTTCTTCATGTTCCCAAAAAATAAAATAAACAGTGCATATGATTTAGTCTTATCTTATCTGTCATAATGCATTATTTGTATCCCACCTTTGGTTTAGCACCCCAGTTTCAATGGTGACCAGGGAAAACAGTTAGAAATCTGACATTATGAAATGTTTTTTCACTTTGAGAGATATAGCAAGCAATGATTCAAAAATAGTACATTACCTATATAGCAAGTATGACCTTTAGAGATAATAACAATGCAATTTCACAATTGTCACAATATTCTTATTATTATAAACTATACATTTATCAATATTACTGTTAAAAAGAAAAACAGAAAAGACCGTCAGTTCTAGGCAGCAACAGGGACAGGTTTGACCAAATCACTGTTAGCCAACTGGCTTGGAGGAAAGCCAACATATATGGGTTGAGGTTGCAGGTTAATGCTTATAATAATCCTTTAGGTTAGGAGGTGATTTTCACCACATTACCTGCTCAAGGCACAGTGGAAGTGTACTATAACAGCCAGGCAAGTGCGCTTGTGGGTTCAGTTGAAGGTTGCAGGTTCAATTTCCCCATGCGGCACTGCTATTGAGCAAGGTACTTAATCTGAATTGCTTCAGTATAAATCTGACTGTATTCCAGATTGTGAAAGAACGTCTGCTAAATGCCCGAACGCAAAATCCCTGAAGAGCCCTCTATCTGGTACAATTATACCTGAAAATCCACATTACTGGATTCCTTGATACCATGTCTTCTTGTCCAGAATCGGATGGTGTACACCTGAAATTTCTTTGGATCACGGTGGCTATCCATGGAAATGACTTATGATAGCAAGGACGGTGTTATTATGGCCTCCTTTGCCAGAAGAAGGCTCTAAGTGCCCTTTCTTTTGGTCCGCTGCCTATAAGTGGCAGTTCACAGAACATTAAAAAGGCCATTCTTGCTGGGCTTCGAACCCACTGAGAACAATCCCAGGCAATTTTTTGGTCAGTTAGAGGGCAATTCAGTGCAGTCACAGACCAATCTGGCGGCCAATGACGCGAAGCCTTCCCAGTATGTGGGCTGGGGGAGTTGGAGGGTGCCAGACTTGAATGATTTACTTCGGTCAGCAGCATTATCCGGCTGCAAAAACCCACTGAACCCTAATGATGTAGTGCTGAACCTCAGACTTTGCAGGAGCGGAAAAGGAGTTCCATTTCTGCCAAATGCAATCCACCCTCCCCTGAGCACACCTGGGTGTTGGGGTTTGGGTGGGGGGGCTTCCTTTCCACTCTCACACTCTCAGAGGCAGAGCAAATCAAATCCTGGCCAATGAAAAATAGCGAAGGCTTGGAGAATGTCGGAATCCACTGCGACGAGATAGCATGCAGGCTATCATTGCATTTCCTGTTTGTTTTTTGTTTACTTCTTTTTGTGGTATTGTGCAGATGTTCAACTGACAGTGGGAACAGGCCACAAAACAATTTAGTCAATTTAATCACTTGTATATTTTTAGAACTTAAAATGGAGGGGGATTGAGGGGTGAGAGGTAATGGAAAATGGAGGAAGGGAGGGTCAAGGGAGGGGGTAAAATCACCAAGGGAAACAAATGAATTGCTTATCGTCTGTCTTTAAAAATGTGTGCAGTTAAGTTCTTCATTGAAGTATGATAATAAAGATATTCTCTTTACTATCTGTAGAGGAAGGGATTGCGGTGCGAAAAAAGAGTAGGATTGGTAGAAGGCACTCAGGGAAGCTTGTATTTTTAGACAATTTGGAATCCTGTGGTGCCCGGCAACAGAAATACTGGGGTATGCCACACCTGGGAATAAAGGAACCCTGCAATAATAATAATAATAATAATAATAATAATAATAATAATAATAATAATAATAATAATAATGTAGCTCTGTGAATGAGGAAGATTGGCTATCTGCGATTTTTAAGATTGATTCTGAGGATTACTCGGGATAATTTATATATAACTCCCTGATTCTGATTGACACCATCATTAAAAACTTATGGGTAAATGTAGTTCTGAAAAATGAGAAATGCATATATTAAAATGTCAATTTGGCTGGTTATTTATTTATTTATTTATTTTTAGAAATAACATGCTACCTCACAATTGATATCTCATAAATATGTCTATATCACAGGTGCCAAACTCCAGTCCTGGATAGCCACAGTGTCTGCTGGGTTTGGGGTGTTCTCAGCACCAGTGGTTCATTTAAGTCATTGATCAGCTAAAGAATCCACACACTTTGTTCTCAAGGCCTGAATTGACAGCTAATTGAAAGCACAACAACCCAAAGACACTGTGGCCTCCTGGGAATTTAGTTTGACACCTCTGGTCTATATGGTATGTGAGATGACTGCGTCCTGTGGGGAAAGCTGAGATGATGAAAAGAAATAACCTGTGTTTAGACATGGAGGCAAAACTGTTCCTGGTGTAGATTTGTTGTTTATAAGTGTGTATTTCAAAGAGGGGAATTAAACTTCAATGTTCAAAGGGATGTCTCAATTTCTGGGCGTGTAAAATAAACTTCAGTTTTGATGTATGCTTTTTTGATTGGTCTAGACACTTTCTGTGTGCGATGAAGGCTATCTAAAGTTGCTTCCAGCCCGATAGCTCTACAATGGCTGACATGGGGTCATCTAGGTGGTCTAAAGCAAGAAAAGAAACTTAAAATAGCTCAGGAGCAGCTTGCACATTGTTTCCATTTGTACATATGGCACATTTGTTTTTATAGCATTTATTCACATTTACAAACATGAATATCAGTTTTTATATCATGCCAATACTGCTTTCCTTGTGTGCAACAACAGTCTCAGGTTGTTCATACCAGTCTGCTCTCTTGCTTTAGACCACAAACCCCCACAGAGTTCCCATTCCTGCCTCAGCAAAGCCCGCAGTTTGTCAAAAATGTCTATAAATATCTACTTGTCCAACACACAAAACATAGCTTTTATTAAAATGATAAATAATCTATATTAATTCAAACAGGAGTACTAAAAACTAACGATTACTCATGTATTAGTTTTTTCATACACATCTATATAAAACAAAAAAAAATTTCATCTTAAATTTTCAACAGTAGTATCAATAATTACCACTAGATGGACACCTTTAACTGAAAATAACAACACATTCAAACAGCTACCTCACTGGAGGAGGCGACAGAGCCACGGAGATGTAATAATGGTTAAAGAATTCAACACACAGTTCCAAGAAAAACACAATATATAATTAAACAATAAGCAAAAAACTATTCCTATTTCATTCATGCATAATAATTACAACGCGTGAGTTCAGCCAGTCAAACTCAAACGGTAAAGGAAAAGGTTTCAGCAAATTATTGAGCTGAAGGGAAACAATGTTTGGCTGACATCTCTTCTACTGTATTTGCATCTCTGGTACATTGGCACGTGTCATGACGAAACGCAAGGCGTTACACCCTCTGTCCTTTGGGAAACGGACTCATGGATCAAGCCTTGTATGGATAGTATAAACAATGAACCAAGGTCTAGCATTTGATGGTACGGACTCGAAGATCAACGGGGAATCATCGTTGCACGTGTTACGCATACCCTACATATCTTTTAGCAAACCGGTACTATGTCATGAATGGTTCGCTGGGTTGTGGGCTCAGCAGAGATGCACATTAAGAGAAAATTTTCACATTGCGCGCTGCGTCTACCGTCTAGCACTCTTGCTGGGCGCTGTCTCATTTGTGTGACGATGTTCCCGCTTTTCCACCATAAGGAAAGAAGGACCGGGGAAGAGTCCCGATTTGCATAGTCCCGTCCGACATGCGCGAGGTGATGTGATGACGATTAAACAGCCAGAGGGGTAAAAGGGCGGCAAATATATCTTCTGAAATTGCATCAGAGGTGAGGGGCCTGCGTAATTCCACAGTGTGGAGGTAAAGACGACCTCCACCCCTCGTCGGAGGGCCTAATTCAGAACTTCAGAAAGAAGGCTGGCCGCCCTGCTCTCGTCTTCAGGAACTAGATCTTTGTTTTTAAGACCTAGTTATCACCCACCATCTTTTGTTTTTTTGGGTCAAATTTAATGCTCACATGAGCTCAGAGTTCAATGGTGCATTGATTTGGTGATGAAAATGTTGTCTTTATTATTATTATTATTATTATTATTATTATTATTATTATTATTATTATGCCTTAACAGAATCAGGATTTCATAAACATTAAGGCTGAGTTACCGAACCACTTGCAAATGTCACTCACTACTCAGTCACCAAAACCTATCCACTTTGACCGCATGGAAGGCTCAGTAAAAAAGACTTTTATGTTTTGGCCTGCATCTCATGAACTGCAAGGCCTAGAAACATGATCTCTGATTCCTTGAGTCATACAGAAAGCAACGCCCAGACCATTTATGATTTATGCCATTTTACATTTTTCACAATTTAGCAATTTTTTAAACTGTCTATTTTTAAAAAAAGAATTCCTTCTATAACATTCAACCCGGTTGTCAGGATTTTTGGCACTCTGACTCATTAATCCTGAAGATGAAAAGTTATCAAAAAAATAAATAAAAAATTCTACACCAAGAGTGCTTGCCATAACACTCTCACAAAGTTTGTGGTGAATATGCATACACAGGAAGTGAGGCGTGACTCGTAACTGAACACTGCATGTTAATTTCACAGATGTATTTGGCACATGATCACGAAAGATTTTGACCACAATTTTTTAATGTGTTTTTGCACCACCTTGAGTTAATACATGTATTGTGCATTTGTGACCATACTATAACTCATTTCTGACCATAAAGCAATCTTTGGCCTGGATTAAAAATGTGTTATACATACAGTCAGTGAAGAGGGATGAAGAAGACTTACTCAATTGTTTAATTTCTGCCATATGTTGTTTTCCAAAATTTAAAGTATCCCAATCTACAGCCAAAAAGAACTTCTTCAAGACTGGTGCACCAAAGTTAATGAAAAATAGGATTTGGACCTTTTGGATTATTATTATTATTATTATTATTATTATTATTATTATTATTGGTAGTAATAATAGTATGCTCTCTTGTGTGCTCTCCGCTGTCTTCTGAGAGTTTAAAATCAGACACAGCCCTCATGGGAAATGGGTAATGTATTCAGCTGAACCTGTGAGCGAAATGAAAACAAATGTGCCATAATAAAGGCGGGTGATAAAGCGATTCAGTGATGATTCTCCCCCTGTCCTAATACATCAAAATAAAAATAGAGCAAGACTGCGCCCTCTCTCTCTCTCTCTCTCTCTCTCTCTCTCTCACTCGACCCCTCTCTCTTCTCTCTCACACACACATTCTTTCTCTCTCTCTCGCTTCCTCCCTCTCTTTCTCTCTTCAGATATATGAACTTATGGGTGGAGTGTGGTCATTGAGTATACAGAATACAGTAGTAGTAGTAGTAGTAGTAATAATAATAATAATAATAATAATAATAATAATAATAATAATAAAGAGTATACTACAGTCACTGAGTGTAGAGTAGAATCACTGTGTATATGATATACTGCAGTCATGGAGTATAGTAAATTATCACTGAGTATAGAATACAATACCGACACTGTATATAGACTATACTATGGCCACTATGTGCACAGTATACTACAGTCACTCAGTATAGGAAATAGTCACTGTGTATGGACTACACCATGGCCAGTGTGAATAGAGTATACTACAGTCTTGGAGTACTGAGGTTAGTCGCTGTGTATAGAGTATACTACATTCACTGAGTATAGAGAATACAGTCACATAGTTGACCTTAAGTGAATAATAGAAAAGAAAATGCTGCAGTGCACACACATTTTCACCAAACATATTTTCCTTTCTTTATAAGCAAATAGAATTGCAATGCTCATATGACAGGACTGAAAATGAATTTCTAAAATAAATAATACACTGACACATGACAAAACAATGACCTTGAAATGAATTAGTTGTTTTTACCTTGATGCATAGGGACCATAGAGTATATGCGCACACAAACTGAACCTATTATAAAGGACATGGTGTTTCTAAAATAATTTTGCAAGCATTAATACAGAACTACACATTTGTGACTAAACAGGCATACCATTTGTAACAGAGGCCTGATGTGCTATGTACTGTGCTGTAGATAATGTAACACTAGCAAATTCACCATCTGTGTAATATATTCCAGTATAGCACTTATAGCAGTACAGAGCTTGCACAGCCTCTAATTGTAGTTATGCGCATATTGAGCATACATTTGGTCGGCCTATATAATGTTTGTGGCTCGCAGTTCATTTTCTTTATAATTCTCTGCCCTGATAATGGCATCTCAGAGAGTGACAGGCCATTGCGGGAGGAATCTAACTTATTGCAAATTTTGTCCCCCCGATAAAGCTTTTAAAAGCCATTTTAAGTGTGCATAATTTATCCACATGTTCAACCCTGTCTTATTCACACTACCATCATTGCATAAAAGATGGTCTTGAAGACAGATGCATTGGGGTCAAGGCTGGTTCAGGCTTTAGATTTCAAGCCCAATGCCTTGATGTCTTTTTTATAAAGGTTCTCAATACGCGACAGCAATATTAAGTTAAGCGTTTGCTTACAGGCTTACAGCTGTGCATTAAATATCCCTATCATTCAAAGAGAATACGTATTTGTTTTCATTTACGGCTGACCTATTCGCCGGATTGCGTTTGTGAAACTGTTGTCAAAACTAGTTCCGGGTAAGACAGAACCAGGCTGAAGCCTAGTCTAGCTTCTTATAAACCCACTCTCTATTTTGCAGTTATCAGCTGAATGAAAGGACCATGGCATTCTGAGTGCGGTTTTATCAGAAATAAAATATAATTGCTTCTTAGAACCTCAAAGAGGGAAAAGAGGTACAGAGAGAGAGAGAGAGAGAGAGTAGTAGAGATTAGTTGAATAGTGTTTTCTGATTATGCACGCAGGTTAACACGTAAATGTATTGCAGTATTCTTCATGCATGCAAAATGTATGTAGTAAAATGTTTTTTTTAAACTATATATGTGTAATATACACAGTATATTTATATAGGGAGAGAGAGAGGAGGAGAGAGAGCAAGAGTGAGGGAAGAGAGGAGAGGAAGGAAAAATAATAGGGTTGGGGGTACCATAGTTTGTACTGTTCACTGGGTGAGATGTATACAATGGCAATGTAAACCAAGAGTCGTTTCCTGTAATGATAACAATGTTGCGCACTGTTGCATAAATTCATAAGTAATGGCTTAAAGACTAACTCCAGCTGCCCTCCATAGCCCCCATCTTAACTGTCTGCAAATCGCTATGGTTACTGCTCTTTTGTTTGCACTGGCTGGATGGCGGGGCAGAGCCGTGATGGAGGGAAGCAGACTTTTCCCAGCCAGGAAGCAGGCGGTGGTCGCTAGCAGCCCAGTAACGCGGCAGTTGGTGCCGCCAGCGTTTTGGCGATAGGCGCTATAGCAGCGCTCCGCTAGCAGACGGTCAAGGCGAGATGGCCAAGGTTATTAACAGGCTGTTAAAAAAGGATGTGAAACAGATGTGTGGCTAGAGGGCCAATGTAGTGTCAATTTGTAAAATTAGCACAGCTGGTACTGAGGGCATAGGTTTGAATCTCACGCAGGCCAATACTCCATAGCCCTGAGCGCCCGGAGCTTCAGCAGCTGAACGAATCACTGAGCCCTCAACGGCTCGGGTTTCAAAGCTGTCGTTTTTTCTCTCGGGGAGTTTCGATCAGATCAAATCAAATCAAATCCAATCAATTTTATTTGTACAGCACTTTTTACAGAATTGTCACGAATATGCTTTATGGAGTAACGGAAGGAAAATTGGGCAAAAACCAGGCCTAAACTTCCAAAACGCAAGCAAGGTAGAAAAAAAAAAACTCTCCAGCAGAAATAAAAACACTGAAATGTTGGCGATAAAAAAATCACCAATGGGAAGAAATCTCAGGAGGGATACAGCGATAGAGGGGGAGTCCAATTTTTGCTGGCCGGCCCGGTGTAAAGTAAGCTATAATGGGTGGTATCAGGAATGTAATTAGGGATCTACCGCAACAAATAGTGTTGAACAGGTTACAGTTGAGGTATTAAAGTAGCTGGTAAAGTAGAAAGTCAAAATGAAGGGGTGTATGATATGCAGTTCAGAGGGGTGGGGTGATGCGTCTGGAGCTCCATGTTGTGTTAAGGCATGGGCTTCACATCCAGGGGAAGGACAGGACTGGAGCGGTCTGTGAACTCACTGTGAGCAGGAGCATCCACAGAGCATATGAAATTGTAATGCAGGCTAATATGAGGCGGGCAGGCAGCTGGGTCATCACTGGGCATAGCACTCCAGACGATTCAAAGCACCGCCATAAAATGCTTATTAACGCAAATGTGAGAAATGGGCAGTAATATTCTCCCCGAGGGCACAGAACCCCTGCACAATTCTCTCCTGCAGAACCATTAGCCTGCATAAGCAAAAACAGGAGCAGTCAGAGAGGCCATTCAGTGCCCAAAATAACAGCAGCATTTCAATGACACAGTAGCTTCGTCCAAGCCCCTGCTACGTCTGTCTGCATCCCTCTCTGTAAAGCACTGTCCTTGCAGCTGGATGTCACAGAAAGGAAAAGAAAAAACACAGGACGCACAAGGGGGTACCTGGCACAAATACTGTATCGGTTCTTCAATGCTTGCATTATAATTTGTACCTGAGGATTAATGAATAAGATTATACTACTGTAAAGCTTCACAGGCTGGCCACACAATACATTGTTCTGAAGTGCTGTGCTTGTAGCGCGCACCTGTCTTTCCAGTAAAGCGCCACTGAACTGAAGAGGCTTACTGTAGGGGTAGGTAGAGAGAAAGAAAGAGAGAGAGAGAGAGAGAGAGAGAGGGAGAGAGAGAGGGAGAGAGAGAGAGAGAGAGAGAGAGAAAGAGAGAGAGAGAGAGAGAGAGAGAGGGAGAGTGAGGGACACTCTGGTTTGTGTACTGTTTCGGTCTAATTTATCTTCCTCAAACTCTAGGTGCCACTATTGTGTCAAAAATTCAGTTTCTGCCAAAAGAAGATATTGGGGGAAAGTCTAAGTCCAATATCAAACTAATGGCTGGGGTAAAGCCATTGCAGTGTACGTTGGGAAATATCCTTAATAGCCTGGTTTAGACAAAATTTAAATAAAATAATGGCATGGACTATGACCTCGAATAGAAACAGCTGTGGCTGGCCTGTCATTAACATTTGATTGTTTGACCTGTGAGGTGTCATTTCCTCAGGTGGAAAAGTGCGATTCTGTGAGGTTCAGCGCTTTTTTTGTTGTTGCGTTGTCTCATGTCAACTGCGCACATAAGCGACGTCTCGCCAACTGGAGGAGTACTGTACTTTACACCCGAATTTACCTCCTTCCTAGAGTGTGGCCTATCTTATACACTGGCTCGAGCCCCATTTTGACAATGAATATCTTCTGAGGCGAGTGACTAATGAAAGTAGGTGAGAATGGCTATTTTCAGGCGGGAGCTTGCTTCTTCGCACTCCCTGATAATTATTTTCTCACCGCTTGCCATCCAATGAGAATTTCATTTTGTGTTTAGAGGGAGGCTTGAAAACACAGCATGCTGTACAGTGGGGTGTGGACGTTGCCAAAATGGGTCTCCAGGAAATGAAAACACAAATGCTGATGGATGATATTCGTACCCATCTGGAGTTCAGGTAAGTTTAAGTGACATGGCAGCTCATCTACTGAGTGGTTTCTTGTGAATAATTTACGACTCCTGGTGTCGAGCATGTCATGAACCAAGTCACTGACCTAAAAATATTGAGAGCAGTAGCTCTTTTCGATGGCTGCATACTGTATTCTGTTGCCCCTTTAACTTGATGAACCGACCACAAACCGACCAAGAACTGGAGAAGCTTAAATTATGAGGCTTTCTTTTGCGCTAGGTGGGTTACAGCAATAACTTTGATGATGATGATGACAAGTCTGATTGGTCCTTGTTTAATAAACATTTCATACCTCCCTCCTCTATCCTAACTCTGCCTTTTTCTATCTGCCCCTCCCCTTATATTGATGTCAAAATGGCAGTGGTGGGGTGGTGATTGCGGGGTACTTATTAGTGCTTGGTGCTTATCCAATGGAAATCTTAAGTGCAACAAATGTTTCAAAAGCCACACACATCGCCAAAACTCTCAATTTTGTGTGCCATTTTCCCCACAGACTTATTATCAATATTTACTTGGCACATACCCTCATCCACACAGCTGGGTACATGTTTAAGTAATCCAGGTAAAGTGCTCCAGCAGATGGTGGTATTTTTGGGAAATTAAATTGGCAACCTTGCTCAGACGACAAGGCCAGTTTGTTAACCACTGCAGCAGGGGTCCCCCACGCAGGGCCTACAGAAAGCCAAGTGAGGTGAGTCACCTGTCCAATCAGCTGCTTTTATTGGTCAGCTATTAGGCCGAGCGACAATAAAAACCGTCGGACCCTGCAGCTCGACAGGGTTATGAACCCCCACATCGCGCTCTACTGACCTGAGCTCAGTACAGACAATGGGAATCAGCACGGAAAACGAGGGGCCCATTTGTTATTTCACATAATTATTGAGTTCTTTTGGCAACTTCAACAAAATCCCTCAATTTTCATAATTAAAATCACTTCTGTAATTATCGAACAGATGGAGGGAATCTTTTTTGATGTCTACCGTGGCACACACGAGTTCTACATCTTAAATATTGGATTTTCTTCAACAGTGACCTACATACTTTTGCTCTCTCATGGCATTTCTCCAATGTAAAAATGCCCATGAATGTAGTTATGCGGAACAACTGTGCCGCTATGTTGCGTTTTTACGGTCATATCTGTGAGCAAATTGAAAGTGCTGCATGATTCTGCTTACAGAAAAGCTGTGAATTTTATTCTGAGTAAACTGGCTCCTGTCCCAAAAAAATCCAACGTGAACAAAGGCCTCAATAGGCCTTTACATTGTCCTATAATTGAATTTTCACTGAACAATAAAAATGCTTACCATAACAAGTAATCAGAATGTTGGCTCATCGTTTCCCACAATGCACTGCACGGAGAGTAAAAGGTACAGTCCAGAAGCAGGAAGAGAAATCTAGCCCAAAGGTTATGTTGATTAAATCTTGGCACATATAATGAATGTTAATAGCCCCTGAAATGGGGGTTTTTGAAAGGCGCTCTCTCTCTCATGCACACCTCATTTGTTTGACCCAGTAGGGGACAGGAATTAGTCTATGCAATCATGATATCGTTTAGTGGAGAATGACCCAGTGTTCAGTGTTTATCTTCATTTTTTAAGGTGTACTATATTTTTTCAGCCATTTCTAAGCTTCACCTCACAGGCTGTGGGAGTGGTCTCTTCCAAAGGCAAAAAAATCTGGACAGTTTCCATGAAATATAACCTTACAGACTTTGGACCTATACAGAAAATGTTGAGATTGCTTTGTGAGCAAATGAATTTCTAAAATGCCAGATTTTCCATTCTTTAATAAAACAAAAATTAACCAAACTGTCAGTTTCAATTATTTTTTTCAAATGCAAAGCATGTTTAAAAAAAAAAAAAAAAAAACCTTTTCTTTGCTGAGTGAAACGTGTCAGTTGTGTATGAAAAATGCTTTAATCTGCCAGAACATCTTTTAAAAAAAAAATTGTACTGACTTCACAAAAAAAACAAAACAGTTATGACTCATTGTGCACAATGCATACCAGGCAAGATTAATAACTCCAGCCTACTGTACTGCTTGAGAATAAAAGCACCGTACACCTACGGTGGTTGAAATGAATTTTCAAGAGCTAATATCGCAAGCCTTGAGCATCTCAGATCTCAGTCACAGTGAAACTACACTAAATCTGGGACACTTTCTCATGGTGCAGAAGGCACATGACTAATGTCAAACAGATGTACTGTTCTCAAGCTCAGGCACGTAATACTGCTGTATATGAAAGATTTTCAGACCATTTCAGGCTCCCACGCAATGACACACTAATACAAGATTTCAGATAAAACATTTTTTTTGGTATTTCTGCTCTATTTTTTATTGCACGGTAATGATCATGGACCAAAAAATGGTCTTAAAAATTCTACAAGCTTGACGAAAAAGGTATTGAGCAGTGTTTTTTTTTCAGAATCTTTCCACTTCTTCTGGATATCAAATACAGATACAACCCTTTGTGAGCCATTGTGTGACAGTGTGTGTGAGTTAGTATGATTGTGAACTACTGTATGACATTGTCTGAATATTAATATGATTTTGCAGATAACACCAGCCTAATAACCATTAATAATGATCAGCCTACAGCGCTGAGGTGCAGAATGTTGTGGTGTGGTGTGGGAAGAATAACCTTGACTTGAATGTCAGCAGAACCGAAGAACTTTTTTTTTTTATTTCAGCAGAATTACCATAAAACACACTACCAATATAACTGTAAATGTGGCAGCTGTTGGGATTGTACACAGCTGAAAATTCCTTGGCATGCAAATCTCCAGCGATCAAACATGGGCCACTAACACCAGTGTTATTAAAAACAGAGCACTACAGCTTCTCAGTTTTCTTAGGAAATTTGGAGTAAGCACCAGCATTCTTGTTAGCTTTAATCACTGTGTTATCGAGAGCATTTAAACAGGTTGCATCACAGTCTGGTATGGCTCCCTTGCTGTACGTGAGCTTGAACCCGTACAAAAGATGGGCAAGACTGCTTAAACACTCGCAGGGTTACACATTTATGCCAGTTGTTGTCATAGTGAGCGCAACGCAACCTCAGTAATTCCTCCCGCCCAGCACGCAATTCTTTTCTGCTCATGCCATCGGGTAGAAGGTACAGCAGCATCCGCTCCAGAAGCACACGTTTTAACAACAGTTTCTTTCCACGGATCGCTTGGATGCAAATTAAAAATTAAAAAATAACAAAATGGAGTCTGACTGCTTGTACTATTTTTTTTTTCCACTTACATTTTTATGAACTTTGACTTAATTTATTTATATGCGCTTAATTTATTTTTTAGCATTACTGTTTTGTCTTTTGTATGCTACTGTAGTGTGCTTGTTTGTTGTTGCTGCTGTTTCTGTGCTTTTAGTGCTTGTAAGTAAGCATTTCACACGTGACCATCATAAACCATCGCCTTGACATTTAACTTAGTCACAAAAAATGTCTGCCAAATTAAGTAAAAATAACAACAGCACTAGTAGTAGTAATAATAATAGGAATACTGAGGCAGACTCAGGTCAGTAACATTGTACAATATGCTGCTTGCTGTGTTGAGTCGCTTTGTGTTGGGTAAGAAAAGCATCTTAAAACACATGCGCCTGACGGATATGTGTGTGAACACCAGCGTGTCCTCCAGCTCAACTGTTTCCAGGCAGGCTTTAGGGCCCCACAGTGTTTTCCTTTGGATCTTTATCAAGCAGTCCTGAGACTGAGACCGTGGACGAAGACCGCCTGACCTTTGGGACGAACTATCACAAACACACACTCATTTGATTGTAGAGACATCAAAGGTTACAGAGATTTTGAAATGTAACAGTAGTTATTTATCTAGTTTTCCCTTGGTACCTTGGAAAGAATATTTTATATTCTATACCAAACATCGCTGATCTTTTCTTTTTTTCTGTGGGGGGCAGTAGCAGTAAGGCCACCAGCCCTTGGCCAAATGTACATTTGAACTATTTTAATATACAGGCAATAAAAAAATGGTGCATCTATATATGGAAATAACTATACATAATTATACATAATAATTACATATAATATATGCATATAAAAAATAACTTCTTTACATATTAATTTAATGATGATTGCAAATCAATTTTGTATTTCACAATAGTGAAAGTTGCAAGGGTTCAAAGATTCAGAGACAGAATCTTAAAGTGTGATGTCTTTAATGTTATTCATTTTGTACCCTGTGAAAGCTACAGTATATTCAAAACACTGGTTGTTTTGAATGCAAAATGTAAAATTAACTTGTAATTTAAAAGTGTGTGAAATTATTTCAAACATATATACAAAGCTTTTTCAAATATTCAGAAAAAATAATGACTTGTGAAATTTAAATCTTGTAATTATTGTAAAACAGTACATCTAAAAATCATGAATAAAAATACCTCAGATACATCTAAAAATGATTTATTGATACAACCTCTCAGATGCTTATGTCTATGAGTTTCTGTCTGATAAGCATACTGCAAGAGCCTTTGTAAATCCCACATATTTCACATAATTCATTTTAAGAAAGCACTCGGTAACTCAATAAATAAATAACTCAAATGGTAGGGCATTAAAACTGAACAACAGACTGACTGAAGATCTGCTGACAGTAGAGGAGAGAATGTGGATGTATTAAAATGCAAACACACATGCACTGCAAGCACGCACGGAAACGTTAAACACACACACACGTACATTCATATACACACACATCCGCACAAACACACGGGCACACACACATGCACATATTCATGCACACATACAGTTGCAAATGCACACATACAAACACATACATGTAGAGAAAGATGCACACACACCCCAAAACACACACAGACTCACACAATAATGTGCAAACAGAAAAAAAAACATGCACACGTTCACACAATCACATGCAAACGGAAAAAACACACACATTCACGCAAACACACAGGCCCACAGGCACACACGCACATTAACACACATTCACACACACACACACTTTCACAAATTGACATACAGACGCAAAAATAATATGCACATACACAGACACATGCATACACAAACGCTGAATAACACACACATATACTTTAGACAAACAAATAAAAACATACCCACAAACACAGAAGAACACACACAGATTCTCTCTTTCACTAACGCACATGCGCAAACATGCACACACACATACTAGAATTAATGCTAAGCCTTCTTCTCATATAATGCCAATAATCAAATAAACTTCAAAAGTTCCAACATCCCTTTGAAATACAAACATCTGTGTTATTATGGAGAAATAATTGTGTCCACTTTCATCCAAGCCTAATTAGGATCCTTTTTGTGAAGTCATTCGTTTGATAGAAAGCAAGAGTGACTGTGACCTTTAGTTCTTTAATGACACATCCTTTGTTAAAAATTCTTTTGTGAATCAAATATTATTTCACTGAGTGTAGCTACCTAAGATCACACCCCCCCGGTGTCACCCACCTCCAGTACTTTTCAGGGAACTGTCTCTATCCTGACTCACCCACTTACATTATCTTACTGAGGACTATAGTATCTTACTGAGGACTCTGTTCCTTTAACCTGTCTCATGCACCTCCACTACCTTACTGAGGACTGTTTCTTTAACCTGATTTAAGATTATGTTTTGTTAACCTTTCTTTAACCCACCTCTTCTACCTTACTACCAGAGCCCATAGGACAGAGTGGAAACAATGTGTCAAGCTAAGTTCTGTAGATTTTCCGTGTGTATTGGCAATGTGACACAACCTGTTCAAGAAATGAGTGCATGTTTCCCCTCTGGATTGCGTGTGATGACTTTGACAGGCAGACAGTTACTGATCTTTAACAGAAAAATGTACCCTGGCATGACAAATTTCACATGACCAGGATCAGGTTGAGTCGCATATGCTATTAAAACTGCACCATGCTCATGGTTTGCTCAAGTATAAAAAATTTTTAAAAAAACTAAATGTACTGCATGCTTTCTACAAAAAAAGAAATGCTTTTGTCACCCTCTCTATAAATGTTGCCTTGATTACGAAATACATTATTTAAACTAGAAGAGTGCACTCAGTAGGGTGCAGATCTCCACCGGGCGTGTTAGCTTTGCTGATGCAACAATAGAGGCTACACAATCAATGCAACCAGACAAATACAATATTACAAGTTTTTACCATGTGCCACTGAAAATCCCAAAAACGCTGATTCAGTGAAGTAACGCTAAAGGTGGTGACATATTAGCTAATGTCATTCATATCAGCCACGATGTGTTAGACAGAGCTAACGTTGACGTTATAGACTGGCACTCTCGTTTCAAATCTGGACAGGAACAATTCCAAAAGACCAGCGATGTAAAATATCAATTTCAGCGTGAAAAAGGCAACAAAATAATTGCGACAGATTCAAGCATTAACATACCCCGTTAGTTGGCGGATTATTTTGTTGGCATTTTAACGTTGAGATGGACATTCTAAATCGCTGGTCTTTCATTCGAAACGGAAGCAGTTGTTGTTCACTTGCGGCCCCTACCGGCCGGTTAGGAGGAGTGAGGAGTTAGCACTCAATGTATTTCAATGGACAATGATGGAAATTAATTCAAATAAAAATACATGTCGTTGACCGATTTGCAAAATATTTGAGAATTCAGGTCCTTGGCCTGCTGCCATTATGCACAACAAGTATTAGGCTGATCGGCCCAGTATTATGCGAGATTAGCTGCGGACAGATACGCAAACACACGCACAAACACGCACACACGTGACCAAACGCATAATCCCCTCCAGGCTCTCGCCTGGCGGAGATAACTATGTGAACATCACTGACCTCGTAAAAATGACTGAACTGATGACATTAACTGATGTTCAATGGGCAGTCATAAGTAATTTATAAGAAGAAAGCAGCATCTAATTTAGGTCAGAAATGGCAAAACAATTAGGATTAATAATATTAACTTCAATACAATGAATTCATGTTTTATAGGTGTATTAATGAACAATTTCATTATCATTTATTAATATAAAATTACTCTTTCTTTAGAGTGATTTACAGATATTCTGCAGTTGCATACTTTGCATCAATTACTGTTCTACCTTGTGTAATTGCTATTGGTTATTACATACATAATTGTGGTTGTGTGTTTACATTTTTAAGAGTTTTTGGGTCAACTGTGGCATGCTTTCAGTTTTTGGTCTTCACCTGCGTATCAAGTATATTTTTAATATACCAATTTAATGGAATAACAATTCTGAATTTACCCAAGGACAGTAATTATGGAAACACAGACAGTGTATTTATTATTTGTTTCGCAACAAAATAATTCATTTATGTGATTAATTTTGTAGCCAGTCACATGTGCGTGGTTGTGAACTAGGATTGTTTTTCTGCATGAATAGCCCTTAGCCTCTTGTAAAACCCAGCCAGCAGCAGGTTTACGAAGTACAGAACTATAGTTAGCACGCTGCAATTGGGATTAGCATGCTATACTATTAGAGTTTGAGAGCACACTGCAATTGGGATTAGCATGCTATACTAATAGAGTTTGAGAGCACGCTGCAATTGGGATTAGCATGCTATACTAATAGAGTTTGAGAGCACGCTGCAATTGGGATTAGCATGCTATACTAATAGAGTTTGAGAGCACGCTGCAATTGGGATTAGCATGCTATACTAATAGAGTTTGAGAGCACGCTGCAATTTGGATTAGCATGCTATACTAATAGAGTTTGAGAGCACGCTGCAATTGGGATTAGCATGCTATACTAATAGAGTTTGAGAGCACGCTGCAATTTGGATTAGCATGTTATACTAATAGAGTTTGAGAACACAATGAAATTGGGATTAGCATGCTATACTAATAGAGTGAGAGCACGCTGCAATTGGGATTAGCATGCTATACTAACAAGTTTGAGAGCACGCTGCAATCGGGGCTAAGGCAGTCTGGTTTTGATCTGGATCTACATCCAGGAAATATTGAATGTCTCAAGAAACTCCCATGGCATGCTACAATCGAGCCTTTTAGTTTTATGCTAATTTGCTATGTTGCTGTGTTACTTCCTGATTTTTCATCTTATAATGATGTGTTTCATAATAATAATAATAATAATAATAGTAATAATAATAATAATAATAATATTGCTATTGGTGATGATGACGATAACAACATTCATGAACAGTAATAAGTAAAGAATCAGAAATGCAGAAAACAAGAACAAAACAAACAACCAAATTAACTAACTAGTTTAAAAATCTGAAAATGTTATTGAAAATGAACAGTTATTCACCAAATTCTATTCACTAGGATTGTTTGCTGCTAAGCTTTTTAAAAATCCTTTATTTAACCAGGGAAGGTCCATTGAGAACATGTTTTTCTTTCAAAGGAAAGAAATGTCTGAGAGAACAGTTGCAAGGTGAGGAGAGAGAGAGTAAAGCCCTGGAACAGTATTTTGGGTCAAGGGCCTTGCTCAAGGGCCCAAAAGCAGAGTTCTTTCTTCCTCTTTTCATGTAGGGACCAAACTGCCTCTCTCCAGATACAAGTCAGCATCCCTATATGCCCACCAGTGGCTCGAGCCAGCAACTCCTGAGTTACTTGAGAATACCATACCACTAGGTTTCCCCTGCCCTTCTGGCTTTAGTCCTTTTGAGTTAGGTCAAGCTTCCAGGCCTTCTGGAGAACCTGCAGATTAGCTCACGATAGCCAAAGCTTTCAATAGGGCCAGTCAAAATCAATGACATCAGTCAGCATTTGGCAGTCATTATATTACTAAAGCTTGGGAAGATCAGGCTGCACTGCACTCAGAGCTTGGGTCAGTCAGGGTTCACTCTCTTGAGTGACCGGAACACAAGCCCAGGCTGGTACTCCACATTTCAACAGAGGGCTGATTATGCCCTGCTACATCTCTAATTGAGATTATCACGTCCAAAAAGCCTCCTCTGCACTGAAGAGGCTTACACGCAATGTTAATAACTCACATAAAATCTTATTACATTTTTTATTTTAGTGAGTGTTTCAATGATGAAGAATGCAAATGTGTATTTGTAATGGGAGCCAGGAATTCAGTTGGTTTTCTGAAGAAAAATAATTTGTGTAGACAAACCTGGGGAAGTGTTTCCTACACAAAATAGAAATACCAGAAACACACAATGTGGGTCTTGTGAGGAAAAGTTCATGGCTGGGTTTTATTTCTTCATTGAATAAACCTAAGTACCACTTTATCTACCCAAATTTATCTCCCATTCATGTGTGCTCCAAAGTACTGCTTGACATTTAGAAATGTATTTATGTTTACTGTATGCGCATGTTTCTGTGCATGTGTGCATGTGTGTGTGTGGGTAAGGATACGTCTATGTGTGTATACTTGTGTGTCAGTTCACGTGTATGTGCATATGTTCATGCTTGCCTGTTTTTGTGCTTATATATGTGTGTATATTTATATATGTGTGTGTGTGTGTGTGTGTGTGCACATGTACATGTGTATGTGTGCAGGTTATATCAGTAAATTGGAATTGTCTCTTGCCTTCAAGCTTTTCTGTTTTGTTAAATTCTGCCTATAGGAAAGCAAGTCAGTGTTTTACAAAAGGGCTGGACAGCATCTGAATTTCAAGGGTTTTAAGGGTCAGTGTTGCATTATGGGACAGCACCCTTGAGGTCCAGCAAAGGTAAATTTGGAATTGTGTGCATTGTTGGATTTAATGAGCACAGAGGCAGAGTACCCTAAATGTTTTCTCCCCTACATTGTGAATGGCTTGGCGGGATTATTTGCCTATTGAATAGCCATAGTAAAGTGGTACGTTTGTGGGAAAGGACGTATGACATGCAATGAACTATGGGGAATTATTTGCATATGATGCATTAACATGCATTATTGTGTGCCATGTTCAGATCTCGGAGTACTCAAATTTTGAAGTTAGATTATGTTTACTGCGGAATAGAGTATAATTTATCCAGAATAGTGCAATATTGTGCCTATTTCTTTGCGTGATATATTTGGACATTTTATATAGGGGAAAATGCACCAATTTTAATATTCTTCTTTCAATATTATTTTATTAGTGCTTTAGCTAATTTAATGGTATGTAGGCTGGTCCCTTGGATGTCACATGTATATATTAATATTCATGAACTCTTTTGAAATGTGCTTGTTTCGTTTTCTACAATAATTGCATCTAGAGAGACCTGGTTCAGTTGATTTAGAAACTAGCAGAATTCTAGATTCTGAACTGATTAATTTTGTAGCACATTCTCTTTGTGAGCTATATAATTTGACCTTTTTCTGAAACAGGCTGTCTACTTCCACCAAGTGTGAAAGCATTCAAGATGAAATGTGATGTTTTCAAAATTATTTTTGATGAAAAAATCCTGCCCAGTCAGTTGCTACAAGTTTCAGCTGTATACATTTGTTCATTCAAATACATTTTTATCTGTACAGTGTCTTCCATAAACTCGCAGTGCCATCTGAACAGCAAGATGGAATACCTTGTGTAAAAAAAAATAAAAAAATAATCAATTAAAGGTTGCAGACTGTGGTCATAGTGATGAACTATCCTTCTGATTTACATTCCAATCCACCAGAGCTGTTCTTCACTTGCCTTAAAACCCCTGAGACCCAGATTTTTCTCTTCGAGGGTCAATTGAAGCAAGGCTAGCCTTAATCTGAAGCTGAATGGGCAAGAAAATTAGATAGCTGTTTGAGTTTGAGGGAGAGCGAGGGATTTGGGGGGGATGTTAAATTCACTATAAATGAGAGAACAGTGTTAGAAGTAGAGAACACCAACTCTTGAAAACTTTTGAAATTGTAAAAACACATGCATTACATGTCCGACAGGTGTACAGCGCTACTGAAATATCTTTTATACAAATATGTTATGCACCTGTCTGTGGAACTAATTCAATGTGCCGTTCTCACAAATATTTTGGGGAGTGAGGGGTGTGCACCTGGTTAATGCAAGTAATGTAGTTCTTAGTTTTCATACTTTGAATTAATGCCATTAGATATGGCTTTACCATCACTAAGACTTATATTCACATAGCATTCATGTAGTAGTCGATCTACTGTAACTGGGATAAGATCATCCAAAAAATAAATTATGATATCATTGATAAAGTAAAATTGTTTAAAAACTATTTCAAATTAACAAAACATGCCAGTACATTTTACCTGTCATTAACATTGTATGTGTATATTATCCTCAATACACAGCAGGTTAATGTGACACAATTTCGTCATGCTGGACTTTAAATAAACTGTGCTGAATTATCGCTGAACACTTTGGCTGCATACCCAGGCCTGTATCAACATTCACTGCAGCTGTCATACTGTGTGTGCTGAGTACTTGCCATTCATAAATAATGACATTATTATTGCCGTATTAATCCCTTGCCCATTTATAACTACCCAGAGATACATAAGAATTTACTACAAGTACATTCAGCATATTAGTGTTTGCACTTATACTCAAATTATCTATAGAATCTATAGTCAAATCCTGTGTTATTGCAATACTCTACCCTCATAGAAATGGAACATAATGTAATGTATTGAAATATCAATACAAGATCAACATATAGTCCAGAAGATCAGAAGAGATTTTGCAACCCTTCTCAGCATATGGGCAAATATACCATTTACTACCACTTTCAGATATACTTTGCAATATTCTTGTTGTAATCAGTAACCAAGGAAGAAGTTGGCATTTCAGGTACAGCAGTGAGACATGGACTTGATTTTAAAATCTCTGACCAAGCAATAGGTTGAGCTGAGAATTTCCCAGTGGTAGACTGTTGAGCCTTTATAGGGGTTGTCATGGTGGCAGTGACAGCTAGTTTGAACCCTGGCTGTGTTAGGGTGTGGGAAGGGCCTGGGTCAAAATTGTTGTCTATTTTTTTATGGCTATTTTTTTTTATAATCCAGAAACACACTTACTGAGTAAAAAGTGTCTTGCAGGAATCAAGCACTCAAGTCAATCAACATTTCTTGTAAATTTTTTTAGTCAAATCCAAAATTGTTATAAGTGATGAGAGAAAGCGAACTTGTCTGTACTGTAATAGAATACAGATACTGAACCTGTTTTGTTTCTTTTTTAACAAAACCAAGCCTCTTTGCTGCTTTTATTGAATTGCCCCCATGTCGACATTCCAAAAGGGGACAACGTTCTGCAAACCAGCCTTCTCAAAATAAGCGAAAAGAAAGTCTGATGTTAACAAAGCGTGCTTTGCCATTGATGTATATGTCAGGCAGCATAATATTATCGGTCTTCAAGTTGCTATTCAGTCGCTATTTGGCAGAAATAATCAAATCCTTTAAATGTATCCAAATGTTTCTGTGCGCACGGGGAGGATAAATGAGAGGTGATTTATTTACTTACTTTATAGGTTTGTCTTTCCCCGAGACCTAAATCTTATTAAAGGACAGGGCGGCAGGCTTGTCTGTTCACTCAGATTGAATCAGAGCACTGAGGATTTCTGCTGCAGTTACTGCTCCTCCGAATCAGGTGACCTTTAGGACGGGCTCCTGAAAAATGAGTCACCGCAATCTGATTACAGAATCCATTTTCGACTGGATGGGGAACCATTCAGGTAGGACTAGGGAGTGTCCAACTCAACGACAAAAACTGGCACAAAGAAAAACATATATTTAGTTTCTGTGGAGTGTCAATTGAATGTTATTCCACAGCCCTATATAATATGGGGGAGAATGTGCACTTTGAATTTGGAATATGTCTTATGTCCGAGATCTAGCCTGTGCTGAATCACATCAAAATGGTTTCTCATTATTTATGCTAAAAATTAATGATCTTTCTCCGCCTACCCAAGACTGGTGTCTACCCATGATGCCTTGCAAAGATTAGGTCCCAGGAAAAGGCAGATAGCTGAACAGATTAATATTACCTTCCCAAATGGAACTGATGGTTAGTCGTCTATGTAGCCATGTTTTCTAGATTTCTCACATTTTTGTGAAACTCGCCATTGGAAACCATGTGAAAAGGCCTGAATGAAAAATTAAGGAGTAGGCCATGCAAAAATAACTGCGAGGAGTTTCACTAAAATATGAATCTGGATTGAGGTTCAATTACACTGGCTTGCTAACTTCTCGGTTTTAGTTGTTTGTTTCTAGATATTTTCTGCATTTAAGTACACATACCGATTCTTGTTAAACAAGAATCTTTTACATTTCCGCTTCGGTCTCAGTCACATGAGTCTGAATATACTCAAAAGAATGTATAATGAAGCAGAAAAATCATGACAGTGTCATGTATTGCAAAATATATTTGGGGTTCCTCTGTAAATTCAAATGTATTATTCAATATATTCAATAAATGGCAGTATATTCTGTTGCACAAGGAAAGATAAAAGGCTTTAGCTTTTATTTACATGACCTTTCGCTAAGTGGTCATCTCTACAAAGGAGGAGAGCTAGGTTCTAGAAAGGTCTGTCTCTCTCCTCCAACCCCCACCTCCAGTATAGACCCCGACTATGAGTGAGTTGGTCTGGCATGTATTGTTTTTGGAAATAACTCTGTGGGCTTAATGCGCGCTGACATAATTTGTTTCCCTTTTTAACTCAATTATTGTCACTTAGTTCATCTGAGGGGCAGCATGGTCAGCTGTAGCGTTCTTTACAGAGTAGGCCTAGGATCTCAGAGTGTAATCTCCCAGCATACTTTGGGTTTCACAACAATAGACAGAAAACCAAAGCAATACAGTTTACTTTTTCTCCAAAATCTCTTCTAGAAAATATGCTGAAGAATTCAAATACCAGCTACTCCATCTATGGCCTACACATTATGAAAGAAATGCTGGGTTCTACTGCCGACCCACTGGCTGCAATAATGCTTATTGTGTATATATGCCTGGCCATACAGCAAAAAATAGACTCTAAATTGTCTGTGCATTATTAACACAAATGCAGTACATTTGTTCCCAACTGGGTGCATATTAACTCTCTTAGAGTTAGATTAACAGAGAATGTTTTGGTTGGTGTCAGTCTATTCAACATTAACCTGAACTAAGCCAAAATTTAAAAAAAATAATTTGTTGAATAGATCATTCCATGGAATGACCGCATTTTAAAGAGGTCTATGGAAAAGCATCAGTGTCTGGACGGATATAGCTAACTAATCAAATACAGGCTCAACTAGGTTCTGTTTTAAATTTCAAATAATGGTCCATATTATTTTCATGCACAGTATGAGAAAAAACATTTTGAATCACCTCCACCAGCATTTGAAGCGCTAAGGTCCTCTGCCTGATGTCCAACTTGAGGAATGTGAACAGATACACAGCGGTTCCATTAGTCCTCCAAGATTCGATTGCAAATTGGTTTTTGGGCAGACATTTTCCTCCAAGCATTCATATAGAAGGTACTGTGGGATAGCTACAGTATCTGGCCAGAAGTATTTACCTGTTCACTATCAAATATTAGGGGCATTCCTTGAAGTATTGTTGTCATATGTACATAGGGAATGCAGTTTTTAATGTCTTGAAGTTACATGATGATGGGGGAGTCATGCCAAAATGATTAGGGAAGTGGAAGAATGAAAAAGGATAAGGTTGCAGAGCTAAATCAACCATAATAACTCTTGAGATGTATTTTTAATGGTTTAATCAACAATCATATAAACCTATTCAAAATAACAAGCACTAGGTTAGGAACTACACAAATAACACAGCTTCATACAATATTTCCTGGTATATTGTGTATTGTATGATGAGAAATGGCAAAATTCCCAACAAAATCTTTAATGCCAGTTTTCTCCAAACTGTGCTTTGCAAAAACATAGTATTCATAAGTCACATTTCATATATAGTCATATTTCCCGAAATCTCATCAAATTATGCCTCATTTTGTAGCTCTGATTTTGTACTTTAACACGAAAACATGACTAAGTAAAATTTTGAAACATGTATCCAACTGTCACAAAGAACTATTACAAAGATGCTTTACAGTGTAACAGAAGCAGAATTTAGCAAGGACAAGGACTGAACCCCAATAAGCAAGTAGTGAGGGAAAAAAAAATTCCCCGGTGGGAAGAAAAAACACTCATACGGTGGCAAAAAAAAAAAACTCCCTAATGAGAAGAAATCTCGGGAGGGACCCAGCTATCGAGGGGGAGTCTAATTTCCGCTGGCCGGCCTGGTGAAAATAGAGGTTGCAGGAAAGTAATGAGGGATCTATTATTGCAAATAATCAAATGGGTTGAGCAGGTTACAGTCCAAATGAAGGGATGTGCAATATGCAGTTCAGAGGGGTGGGGCAATGCATCTGGGGCTCCAGGTTGCATCAAGGTGTGGGCTTGAACCAGGGAAGGGACGAGGATGGAGGGGTACACAACTCAAGGCAAGTGAAGGGCAGAAGCCCCAGGGAAATAAACAGGAGAAGGAGAAGGTTAGGCACAGCAGAAATTAGGGGATTAAGAATTGCAGATTTTGAGGTCAGAGTGTAATATGGAAAAACTCAAGTGCACTATGCTATGGCACCATATCTGAAAGATGTGAAGAGAGGGGTGCACACAACCACGAGAGTGGTCCTGGACTGACAGTACCCCCAACAGAGCACAGAACAGGAAGCTTGATCTTTTTACATCTTCATATGTTTAATTACATGTTTAAGAGTGCAGTGAGCAGAACACACGTAATTAATAGTCATAGACTTCAGTGGGTACCAGTTCCACTGCACCAGTACCAAGATTATGTATAGTACACAACAATCAGTGGGTACTTTGCAATCTTCATAAATAATCATGCTAATGCTAATTTTTGTCTCGAGTTTTACTTTACTATGAGATTGACTAAAGAGGTAAGTTTTGAATCAACACTTAAAGACAACATGCATAGGCAGATTGTTCCATATGACAGGAGCTCTGTAAGAGAAGGCCCTGCCTCCCATTGCAATTTTAGATATACTTGAAATTTTCCAATAGCCAGCACCTTGTGAAGTAATCTTGGAGGAGTAAGGAAGTAACTCAGAAGATATTCTTGAGCCAAACCTTTCGAAGCTTTATACGTTAACAGTAAAATTTTATAGTCAATTCTAAATTTAACAGACAGCCAATGAAGAGTTTTTAGCACTGGGCTGATATATTCACATTGTTTTGTTACTGTATAGTAAGAACTCTAGCAGCTGCATTTATACAAGTTGGAAATGTTTCAGGGATGAATTGGTGCAATCAATTACAGTAAAACATTACTGTAATCCAGCTGAGAGGTCACAAATGCATTAATCATTTTTTTCAGCATCCTGCAGAGATAACATCTTGCTTAATTTAGATATATTCCTCAAGTGGAATATTACTTACTTATATATATCTGAATCGAGTTTTATAACAACTGCATTGGTGGAGACAGAGAAGCCATCTAAATTTGATCAAAAACTGTATGAATTTATCTATAAGAAATTTGGGACCTACTACTAATATCCTATTCTTTAAAAACATACATCTTTAAAACAAGTCTCTAGTTTCTCTAGCTGGCCAACTTCACCTTGTTTAAGGGATACATAAAGTTGTATATCGGCTCGAAGACATTAGTATTTTCTGGGAATAATGACTATGCCACCAGGTAATGAGAGCCTATACCCCAACAAACTATGGCAACAAAAGGAACTACATGTGAGTTATAACAACTGTTCGTAGAGACAGTCTTCCACAAGACATTTTACCCAACCAGAGATCACCTTTCATGTCAAGAGTGATGAGAGACTTGTGCAAGCTGTCACATAAATATTGAAGAGATTAGGACATTAGCATATCACCCTCAAACTGATGGATTAGTTGAGAGAGCCAACCAAACATTAACACAGATGCTGAGGAAGGTCAATGAAAAGGATGGGAGAAACTGGGATCAGTTATACAGACATTTTCTGTCTGTGAATCTCCCCAAGCATCTAACTGGTTTTTGTCCTTTGAGTTGTTATATGGATGGGAGTTCTTAGACCCTAAAAAGGAAGCTTGGGAAGTGCATCCTCATTGAACATGTGCAAGAGACAAAGGAGAGGATGGCTTCAATCTGGCCATTTGTCCATGAACATTTGCAGCAAGCACAACAAGCCCAATAACAAGTGTATGATAGAGGAGCCTAACCACGTGAGTTTCCTCCGATCGGACTTTGGTGATGGTCCCCACCGTTGACTGTAAATTTCTAACTACCTGACAGGGCTCATATGGAGTCATAGTGGAGCTCAACTATAAGGTGAGACAGTCAGGGGGATGGAAGCCCACCCCAATATACCATGTAAACATGTTAAATGAAATGGTTTTTTATATTGCTTTTGCACTGCCAGGTCCACAGATTAAACCTGGTCATATCATTACTTTCCCTGACCAAATGTGTGACAGAACCAGGGGAGTGGTGTTAGATGGGTGCTATCTTCTGGCTTGTTGGCCCCTGGCCAAATGGAGCCAGGGGATGTTGCCCAGCAGTACAGGAGAAAGAGATGAACTGACGACAGAGTTTAGAAGACTATTCGCGCATGATCTTTCCTTGTCGGAGAATCCACACTGTGATCTTTGTTTGTTGGAGAACCTGTACTGTGTTTGGAATTGTTCTGTGCTTGGACAGTGAGTTTGGATTGTAATTTGGATTGCTTGCTAGCAATGATTTCCTTTTTTGATTATTTTCTGTGGTGCTGTTGGAGGTACAAAAGACTGCTGTCAAAATAGAGGTCCTTTTTTTATTCCCCAAATGTGTGGTTTTTCTTGCTGGTTTATATTGCATGTGGGGAAACCTGTGCCTTGCCCCTGGACCTGCCACAATATGAATACATAAAAACAGGGAAAAAAAGCACCCAAAAAGCTTCCCAGATTAATCTGGCACTGTTTCAATAAAGTGACCTTTGGATTCAGACAATGCCAGCAAGCCATCTTGAGGGGAAAAAAGTGTACTTTCGTGTCTACTTGGTAGCAAAACCGCCACAGCAGATTCATCTTTAAAGCCATTTTACTCTTGCTGTTGTCATTTTGTGACTGAATATCACTGTCCCTGAAGATGACGTGGTGGTTTTTATCAAACCCTGGGCTCGGTGTGTCCTGTTCTGCAGCAAAGGAACTTCTCAGGCTCAACATATTATATAAACACAGAGCTGCCAGCTCTCCACCCAGCTCTGATACTAAAATACAGTCATTTAATAATTCAACACTACTGCAAGCAGGCCCAACGTTATTAAATTCCTCATAGGCTTTAATTGGACAAACATATTAGAAAGGTCTTTGTTGTGTCAATTAGTTGATTAAGCATCCTCCGTTCCCTGCATTCGTGAAACCTGATCAGTTTTTAAATGGATTTGTGTACACAGCAAACGGGCCTGCCCAATGGAACATTCTCAATTAAATGTCACAGTGCTGAGTGACAGGAACTATTTGATAGGGCTTTTAGTCTAATTGCATGCATTTCATTAAGGTATTCATTTATCTACAGAATTAATCAGTTTGGAAATAAGCTGAATTAGATCAGGTAGGGTCCTGCTGCCCTTAAAATACATTTAATTATTGTTCAGAAGGGGGAAAAAAACAAATACTGCCAAGCAGTGTTCGAGAGAGCAAAAAATACTGTCGTCCAATGTTATAAGGAATAAGTGGAATTGTCCTGGATGATGTGGGCAACTGGTTTAGTCAAGCGTCTGAAAGTGAAATCAGCACATTTTTTTCAGTTTCAGTTTGTTGTATTTGTGTGTGTGTGTGTGTGTGTGTGTCTGTGTGTGTGTGTGTGTGTGCATGTGTGCATGCATGCGTACGTGCATGCGTGTGCACATACCATATATAGATGTGTTGCATATGTGTGTATGTGTACATATGACATAGTTGCATTGTGTATATATTGTATATGTGCGTGTGTGTACACATATATATATATATATATACATATACTATATATATGTATGTGTGTGTGTGTGCTGATGTTTATACTGTGGGAAATTCCTGCATCATAAGGATCTCACAGAATAAATGACAACAAGCAAGACAAGAATGACTAAATATAACAAGAGAAAACAAACTGTGACACCAGCCTAATCCTGTTACTCCAGAGTAAGGACAAAGCCCCATAGTGCTTAGATTGAATGTGCCCCTTAAAGCAGATGATTGGAGAATGTGCCCAACACAATGCTGCCTTTCTGAAAGCTAGACAAAAAACCCAGCAAGCATTCATTTCTGAGAGGGGGAGGGAGAGAGAAAAAGAAAGAGAGGGAAATGGGGGGAGGGCAGGAGAGAGAGGAGAGAGCAAATGAGAGAGTAAAGGGGGGGAGAGGGGAGGGAGTGAGGATAGGGAGGCGAGTGAGTGAGATAGATGAAGAGTGAGAAAAGCATGAGGAAAGAGAAAGAGGGAGCAGAGAGAGTGAGAGAGAATGTTCTTGGGGAGGGGGATTGCAGTGACACAGATGCATTTACTGATGTGGTCACGTCATACAGTACACATGCTTTTCAGGTGTGCATTCTTTCCAAGACAATGGCTGTCTTCAGCAATAACAAACCATGGCTTAGCAAAGACGGTAAACCCTACACAAACTGTAGAATGAAGGCTTCAAGAGTGGTGAGTCATTTGAAACTGCCAAATATGAGTTTCAGGTGGCCGTAAAGAATGTTAAGGACAAGAACAAGCAAAGAACAGAGAGCAAAGAATAGCCAAGGTCTTTGGAAAGGCCTTCAGCAAATAACAAATTATAAGACTAAGCATACAATCCTGGACAATGATCTCAGACTCCCTGATAAATGACATGGATTTTATTGCAGATTTGATGAAATAACAGCAGATCAAGATGAATTTCAAACTAGGGGAGAAATTTTAGAGCCACCTTCTGTTATTAAGGGGCATGAGGTCAGATCCTTCTTTCAGGATAGCTCAGGACCAGTTCAGATATCCACAGCCACTCATAAGCATTGTGCTGATCAGCTAGCCTCTGTTTTTACTGATATTTGTAATTGGTCTCTAGAAGAGTGCAAGGTCCGTTCATGTTTTAAGTCATCCATTATAATCCCTGTGCTTAAAAAGGCCAGTACAAGCTGTCTTAATGATTACAGGCCAGTCTCTCTAACCTCTGTAATTAATAAGGTTTTTGAGTTACTGGTCTGCAGTAACTTACCCAGCACTAAACTGGACCCATTTCAGTTTGTGTCCCATTTCAGCCCAATCGGTCTGTAGATGATGCTGTCCGTTAACCGGTCAGTAGATGATGCTGTCTGTTTGCCAGTCAGTAGATGATGCTGTCTGTTTGTCAGTCAGTAGATGATGCTGTCTGTTTGCCGGTCAGTAGATGATGCTGTCCGTTTGCCAGTCAGTAGATGATGCTGTCTGTTTGCCGGTCAGTAGATGATGCTGTCCATTAACTGGTCAGTAGATGGTGCTGTCTGTTTGCCGGTCAGTAGATGATGCTGTCTGTTTGCCAGTCAGTAGATGATGCTGTCTGTTTACGCTCCATCTTGCAGCATCTTGAGGCCCCTGGTTGCTCTGTTTGGGTTCTACAACTCTGCATTGAACACCAGGGCTTGACAATAAGGAGTGCCTGCTGGCCCAGGGCCACTATGAGATTGGTTCGGGCCAGTTGATTGATCTATCCCTTGCCCAATCGGGCCAATAACCTAAATAAGTCTCATCTAGTTTAAAGAAAATGAAATGTTTTCACCATCCTGGAAACTATGGTACAGCTTGATTGTTTCTAAACCGACGCTTGCTTGTCAATAGTGAATGCTTTAGCTCAATCATTCATTGTACCAATGCTTTCTTATAAATAAGTAACTTTACAGTCATCCTTTCTCTATTGAAACTTGCTTATCAATAACTACATTTACAGCTTTATAAATCCCTTTTTTGTACTGATGCTTGCTTACTTATAAATAACCTTGATCATTCATTAATATTTGTACCGACAAACATCTATCTGTTTGACATATTTACTTTTGAGATAAAATGGCTTTTGATGTATTAACATTGAAATGATAATGGTAGCTATCTAGCCAGCTCACCTATCTTTATGTATTGCTAGAAAGCAAATTAAGCCACTAAGAGAACAAACTAACTAGATATTTGCTGAAGTCACTGCTATAATTTTATCCTCCGTTAAACTGCAAGTGTTTAGCTTCGAAATTCTAAATCCCCAGCCAGAGAAGTAATTCTATATTTCCAACATTTCATTCCTGCAATTGGTCGAAAACCACTCAAAAAGTTGACGCTCGTCCATAAGTTGGAGGGGACGACTGGCAGATTTTCTTATTTAATAAGGACTAGGACTACATTTTTTATGCTGTAGATTGCCGTTTTGACACATTTTAATGCAAATTGACAGTATAATATTCAGGAGTGCAAAGCAGATGTGCATGTGTGTGTATATGCTTTTGTGTATTGTTTAAAGTACATGTTAAATGAATCAACTTAATGTGTTTACCTGTGATGCATGTGCATGTTTTTAATGAGCTGAATTAAATCCCTCTCTGTGTTGAACGATGTTGATATGGCAATAAAGTACTGAATCTCAAATGTTGAATGTTGAGGGAGAGAGAGAAATGAGAGAGGAAGAGGGTGGGAGAAGCAGAGAGAGAAAGACAGAGAGAGACGAGAGAGGGAGAGATGATGAATCTCTCACCCTTCAAAATATTGGCAGAACCCCTGATTGCCATCTGATAAATCCAACTTTATTTGGACTGGTATGACGCCAGAGCCTGAATTCATATGTTCGCAACATTGGGGGCTGATTACTGTCAGTGCGCTGGGCTCCCTTCCCCTGGCTTCAGGAACACTGGTCTCAGGCCCAGAACAGCACACTACTCTCACCATGCCCTTCCCTAACAGCAGTGCTGAGGGGAGCGGGCATTAGCAGCATGCTAGTGCAGTGAGGATGTCCCCAACATGCCGCCATTGTCCAAGGGGACAGGCCGTAGCCAAAAACGGGTGCCTAAATTTGGCTTTTGCTTCTCTTCCAGAATGGCTGCACCCCTTGATGGAGTGTCACGGTTGGCAGACATTTTGGGTGCTGTTTCAGAGGCAGGCTTGCCTCAGGAAAATTTAGAAAAGGAGGATCCACTGACACCATTACAGAACCGATAAATTTCATTTTTTACATTAATATTTGACATGAATATTTAGTTTATATAAGGCTGTTTACCCTCACAGAAATGGAACAGACTATAATATACTGGAAATACGTCTAAATAAGATACTGGTGAATATAATAATAATAATAATAATAATAATAATAATAATGTCATACCCAGCAATTATTGTTACCTCGCTGACATTCTAAGTTTTGACTGATGATTGCTTACTAGGATGCTGCCATTAGTGCTTTTTCCTGTAGGTGCTTGGTGTCCTCTCGACAAACCACAGACATGTGACTAACACAGGGGGACAGGAAGGAGAAAATAAATAAATCACAAGCGCCAAAGAGTTGGATATTGTCCCTGGTGAACATTCAGCTCTCAAAAAAAGAAGAGAACTCAAATTTGCTCCGAACAGTAGACAGCAGGGTTTATACTCCTGGTATTGTGTTTGCTTTTTTACATCAAAAATGAAAGTGCAGAGCACATTAAAAGTTGATAGTTTGTGCAAATGAAGATCACATACCCCTTTCCTTTTTTATTTTTTTTAACTTCCTGTTTGAGTTTAACCTTCCAGTTTGACTGTGGTTGTCACCACATGTAGACTTTTTATTCTATATTTATATATTAATTATTCATTTCTCATTGCCCTTTTTGTGCTTATTATTCATGGAAGTTTGTTTGCTGTAGCATCATGTTTATACCAAACAGATGTTACTGTTTGGAAAAAAGATGCACAGAATGTAACTGCGTCAAAGCGCGCAGCTTTCTTATTTATTAATTTTTAAACCAGGACAGGCTGCCCTCCTAGCGCATTTATTTATTTATTTTTTACTTTTTTTCAGACAGTGGGAAAGCAGAGATGATTACAGGTAGAGATAGGAGCACAGTACCATACAGAAAGTGCCAGGGTAAGCAATCAAACCCCTGGCCGCATGGAGATTCCCATATGGGTTGTGTTAGCTACCCTACAGACTGCGACTTGAACCATATGGTTTCCCAGCTCCACTCCGATTAAACTACACTAATACTGCACATACATTGCTTTGATAATACCATATGTGCATTCCATACATACACAGCTATTGATCTTAAAACACAGAACACCAGGTTTGCTGCATGTGCTCATTATGATTTTTAGGTCTCATTTGATTGCCCTTGGTTTGAGCCATGAGTTTTTAATATGAATGCAATTTAAAAATACATTGAGTCCTACACTGAGAGCCTCTTAATGGTTTTAGTTTAGCTGATTTACTTTTACCAACACAAGTTTTCCAGGATCCCCACTGGCAGCTGCAGAGGCAATGTTTCAGAGCCCCACCGCTCACAGGCAGAGGGATGAAGCTATGCTGTCATGATTGGCCACACTGTATATTTCATGCACACACACACGCACACACACACACACACACAAGCATACACACATAAACACACGGACACAGGCACACACCACATACGTACAACCACACACGCACATACACACACAGACACATGCATACATACGGACACACACACATTGTTTCTTTATGCAAGCTCCTGCTGAGTGGGTTGGGGGGAGGCTTTTGCCTTGCTGAGGGGGGAATCCCTGCCATTTTCCACCCAACAGCTCATAATTACTGCTCTGCTGTCAGGATCAGGTTCCCTCAACATGACAGCCTCTTGTTTCAGACTTGTTTAAAACATCTGCAGAATATTCTAGGAGGCCTCTAGTCTAAAACTACCAGTACCGAGCGGAATATACTACGAGCTCTCTATTTTTTCCAGTTGAAAATAACCAACAGAGCTGCTATCCATAAGCTAATTACAGGCGCACTCTTAAATTCCCTCTGAAAATCTGCTCTGATTTCAATGCTCTGTGGTTTGAGCGTCACAGAGTGCACAGAAATCCACTCTTTTGCGAACGACACTAACTTCTTCAGCCATTTAAAAAATTTGAATAAACAGACACTCCCTGCTCTGAATTTCCTAATGCCAATGCTCGGAACGCTCTAAATTTCCCAACAACCAGAGAGCACTCCGAGTGTGTTCTGGTGCACTGAGAGCTAATCAAAGAACACAACCTGTATTATTTTGTGTTCCATTCCAAATGCAGAGGATAGAAGTCAGCTGTAGGAATCAGTCAGTTACCTTTTCAGTTGAAAATTAGCATTAGCATCTCACTCAAAGGTAGCCCAGCAACACATTGCATGAAACTAGATCCCCTCGGGAGTTGGGTTTTGAGTCCCAGTTCCTTTACCAGGACTCCACAGCCTCTTTGGCTGGCAGGAACTTCTTCTCACAACATGAGGTACAGGTTCTGTTTCACAGGATCAAATGCAATAGAACAATGACCTTGTTCATTCCTCCTGCAATAAATTATGAAAATTCGCACATTTGAGGGAATTATGTACAAATCAATTCTTAAAGGTAAGCTTGAACTGAACTAAATTGAAATGAACTGAAGTGAATTTGAATTTGAACCTTTGTTGGAAGGTTTATGATGCTTGCTTGCTCCTCGTGTCCAAAGGCCAAAGTCATTTTGCATCCATCCATTTTGTAAGATTACCTTGCAGAGGCAAACAAATGAATTGTCCAGAACTGACTCAAAATTATATAAAAGCATTGCTGTTTTCTCCACAAACACAGCTTGCCAAGTTCAGTAATCATCAAAATGAACTCAAAAGGCAAATTATGTTTTAAAAGAAAGTATCCCTGGCATTTATTTGAAAGTCAAAGTATAAGGATAGATGTTGTGTGAATCTAGGCCGATTTAAAAAATCATTTATTTCTGCAAGGTCTTCCTCTATACAGCTATGTGCTAAACATCTTACCTCTGGATATATGAATAAAGTGAATTAGAATCCAATCTAGGTTTTACAGGACATTAATGGTACGGTTATATCCAGGCCTTTGTGTTTTCCCTCACTATTAATGGTGTTTCTTAAATTTAACGAGTCTACCCATTACAGGAGATTTGTCATATTCCTTTTAAGTGTTTATCTGAACATTGTTGGAAATGTCATTAAAGAGGAGCAGGCTTACAGTATATTTATTTATTTATTTATTTATTTATTTATTTATTTATTTTGATGCCCAATGTAGTCCTGATCATGGCCAAATCCCACACTAATTTGGAACGTCCAACCTTTTGTGACTGACATCTGCGGCTCTCCTCTGAAATGTTGTGTCACCAGCCCGCTTCTTTTCATAACCACAGCCCACAGATAAGCTTGCATAGAGTGGAGTAGGAGGAAGACCTTTCCTAGGCAGCTTTGTCATGCAGTTCACAGGTGCCTGATCAACCATCAAGGGTCGCAATAAAGCAAGGAGTTGCAGACCCCTAACTGACCAAACCCTCCTAAACCCTGGGCGACGTCACCTTACAGAGCTACCAGGCACATTCGGCACTGGCACAGTCCAGATTGATCAGTGGCGCTCATCCATGCACCTCAGCGTGGTGCCTTACTCGAATGAGCCACCCAGCAACTCCCGCTGTTCACAATCTGTGCTGGTTTTACCGGACTGTCCTCTTCTTCTCAAACCTTGATTTAAAAGAACAGGCAGCACATGAAGCCCGAACCGTACCGCGCCACCAGAGCCAAGCCAAAGCCATTCAGCGAACATTGGCTTCACCAGATCACCCCATTTCCTGCCAGCGAAGCTCTGTGTTCACCCAGAGCACAAAGGCCCAGCTCCATTCAAGCAAATGATGGGAAAACGCAAAAAGCACCTTTTAATTTTTCCCAAAAGAAACTTGCAACTTTAATAGGCTTGAATATTCACCGCTCATACAATGCGTACTGAAATTATATTCATTTCCTGAAAGATCCCTCTTCAGCATGCCGCCATAGCTAGGTGTAAATGCTCACTAATAACTACATTTAATCTTTCATGTCACTGTGACTGATCAGCTAATTTATTCTGTTTTGAGATGATGTCTGAAAGAAGAGCTCATACTGTAGAAAGCATTTTTATAAAAATGTGTTTCCACTTTTTTCATGTTTCATTTTCAAAAAACAACTTGGTCAGCTGGTTTCGTGACCTAAAGTTTTCATTTATAGAAGGCACAAAAATGCAGTGGATAACATATATATTTCTTAGAATTTGAAAAATGTGGCCTACATTTTTCATCTGAATTACTGTGGTTTGTACTACTTATACAAAACCACGAAACTATTACATATTGTTTTGCTGAGTGTATTATTTTTGATTGTGGTCAGGATATGGCAGCAGTAATAAGCAGCCAACTCTTAAGTTTTCTCAAAATGTGACCTTTATCTGCTTGAAAGGCTGTGCCTGTGTGGACTGTGCTGATATCCACTGAAGATTAAAACAGCCTCTTCAGTGACCCAACTTCAGAATCGATAAACGTCAGGCAGTATTTGTGGCCTGTTGTAAATGCAGACGTTGGCTTTGTCTGTCTGCCAGGGCTGGATGAATGTAGCCTGTGATGTAACTGGCATATCTCACAGTCCTGATGGAGCAAGCACCACTGATTTTGAAGGCACTGCTATAGATTTCAGGCCCTCGTTGAATCTATTCAGAGTGTGCTTTGCCTTAATTGTAAGCTACAATCTTAAGTGGTTTATTTTAATTTTTTAGGTTGTTTTGTTGTCAGGACCCACAAAGAGCAACAACAAAATTTGTTTAAAAAGAATTAGGCTCAGTTTCAATACAGTGTGTCCACATTGCTTCTAATGTAATGCGTGCAAAATGGATGACCCCAATATAGGTTGCTTATAGCTAATAAGCAAATACACCTCCAAAGGACTGCTAATGAATTAGCCAGCAAAAAATAGCTCACAGGGCTTAATCTTAATTTTCAGTAATTCCTCCAGTCAATGGAAACATTTTTCATTTTAAATTATACATTTACATCACTTAGACAAAGGCAAATGTTTATGAGGCCATCTCATGCTTATTTACTGTGCTTACTTCAGTTCATGTACAATATTCAGGCATTGAATTGCTTTACAGTTTCGCAACCTAATCAGAATGTATGCGGGATTCCTGCTATAATGCTATAATGTATATTGTATCTTATCAGCAGTTAGGGCATTGAACTTTTAACCAGGTGCCCACAGGTTTAGTTTACAGGAAAGTGTTGCTATTGTATCCAAGAGCAAGGCAATTAAATAGGATAAGAATGACAGCATAGCTGGGTAATGCGTTTCTTACTCTCCGTTCATGTGTGCTGAGTGTTCTGACGCAAAATGGCTGCCGTGCATCACCCAGGTGGGGGCTACTTATTGGCGGTGGCTGAGGTGAGCTTCATTAGTCTGACATGTGATGAAAGGCATTATATTATGATAATTTTTCATCTGAATTTCTTCAATAAAATATTGAAACATACAGATATGTAATCTGAAATATATGCAGTGGTAGTTGTGTAAGTAATCGTGGTTAAGGTTGTCTCTCAACCAAATAAAGATCTAGGACTAGTATAAACTGTTAGTCTAGTTTCTGCTGAAGATCACATCTATAGCTGATGCCTGAAGCCTACGATGCATCAACATGGGTCGCGAAGGTTTCATGCACACGCAAAACTACATAGACGTGCCGACACAGAGATACAGCAGCACAAAATGGAGTTTGAGGAGGAACTTGTTTCGCAGGTGCCCATAATTGTATGAACACAAACGAGTGTCCGATCATGTGTCGTCATCGGAAGCCTGCATTTCCATCCACTCTGTCTACTGTCTCATTATTTTATGCAATTAAGTGGATTCTACTGAAGTTAATTGATCGTGCCTAAGTTTACACGTAAGCCTGAAAGCAAATACAAGGACCATTTCTAATTCTTTTACTTATTTTGTGCATGATTTCTCCTATAGTCGGCCTAGGCTAAGACATTTCAATGCAGGAAAAACCCTGCACATTTGAGAAAAAAATGAGTAAAAGATTCTGGGAATGATTAAAAAAAAGTCTTTATTGAGCCTACAAAACTAATTATTTTTCATTGATCACTGGAGTAGATTCAAATGCTGAAAGAAAGACCCTTCAATGTGTCATCAACCGAGAAATGCAGTTATTATAAGCACGTGAATTCTCCTGAAATGATTGCACAATTTAGTCATCATTTTCCTGTAAGAATAATAATCACTGCAAGTACCTGATTTTTCACCAAGTTGATTTGCACATCCGCCTCCTTGCATGGACAGTTTAATTGGTTACTATAGAAATACATTTTTGCATGAACTAAAAACTGCTGCTATGTGACTGGCATTACTACTTGCCATGTTTTCTGATTAAACAGAGGAAGCTCAACTGAAAGCCCTTTATTACTTCGTCATCATTGTCCATAATCACCACAGTAAGTTGCCGGAGTACTATTGCAATATAATAGTTCTGACAAGTCATTAAAAATTGAGGGGGAAAAAAAAAAAACTGTGTTCATGATATGGTAAATACTCTTCCCTTTAAAATAAAAGTACAGCCTTTTCGGGGAATTTTCTGTAGGTTGCGAAAATGTGAAAATTGCCCATCTTTGATGTTTCCATTTCGCCGCGCGTGTTCGGCACTCCGTCGCAATATTCTCACATTTTCCTGCCGTCTGTACAAATGCGATACCTCTCTTTAGCACAATAGGCCGAGAATGGAAGTGCCTTTTCCAGTATAATCCCCCCCCAATCCCTCAGACTCGCGCTGTGTCATGCAAATTGAGCCCAGTTTGAAGGGAATCCAGTGCCTACCATGTATGCGAGCGGTTGCAAGAACAACAATTTGCTATGCTGTGCATTGCACCGAGCTTATGGTAATAAGATATTAAATTAGAAGTGGACGTTATTTGTCCTCTATATGGCTCCTGCAGGAGAAATTCTCATAAATTTGACTAAAGATCTGAGCTGGAATGTACCACATGTTTTAAATTAGTTTTAAATTGATTTTTACTTTCAAAAGTTTTATTTTATTTTTAGATTGCTCCTCGAACAATGGGTGATGACTAATGGACTTCCCAGCACATAACAGGACATCCTAACCAAGGGGGCTGCAGAAAAATAATGTGAAATCGCTTTATTGGGTTTTGTTTTTTGCCTTGCAACCCAGTCTTGACTCCCCCCTTTTCAGAATGAATTTACAGTTTATTTTATTTGGAGAAAATATATTCAGTGTATTGTTTTGTGTATTTCTGACTATACACGGAGTAACTGGGGATAGTATCAATTGACAGTACAGAAACAACACTGGGAGATGTATGTATTTGTGTTTATGAATACAATTTGGAAATACTGTATTTAAAGATGGTTTCATGAGCCCCGTAATAAGTTGAAGTTGACTTTGTTTGAACCAATCATAAAGTTTTGAGCTCCACAGCAACACCATGATTGGCTAAAATCAGTGGGTTGTCTTTAGTGGTAACTCCGTCTGTATTTTTTCATGAATATTCTGCCTGCCATTGCTGCGGTTTCTTTCACTTCCCCACGCTGATGGGTTGGATCTCGGGCCCACCCAGTGCGCAGCAATCTCATGATGGCAGTGTGAATGTAGCACGGGAACGCTAGCGTATTCCCTGAGGCCGGTCTCACCCGTGACCACGAGCGAGTTTGCAGCAGCCCTTTACCTTTGCTCTGGCCCAGAGCTACGAAGGATCGGAAGCTTCTTAGCAGCTTCTTAATAGTTACATCACAGACTTGTCCCTAAAATACCACCAGCACTCTTAAGGCTACAAAGGCGCAGGGGCCATATTCATAAAGAATCTCAGAGTAGGAGCGCTGATCTAGGATCAGCTCCCCTTGTCCTTATCCTAAGCTTATCCACTATGCTTTAAAAGGCTAAACTGATCCTAGACCAGGACCTGTATTCATAAAGCATCTCAGTGTAGGATCTCTGATCTAAGATATGTTTTCTCGTCTCCATATCCTAACTTTATCCACTATGAGCCCTGATCCTACATCAGCACTCCAGATGTCAAATGCCTTATGAATCCAGGCCCACATTTTTCTACCATCTCATAGTATAACAGAATATTTACAATTGGGTAAAACGTGGTAAATAAAACTATAATCAGCTACAGCATATAGTTAATGGTTATTGAAATAGTAATGCTGTTGCTAAAATTCTCAGCAAATGACTTCAAATTCATTTTCCTTGACAAGTAATTCCTGTTTGTAATGATTGTGAAGTTGACAAAAGAGGATTACACTTATAACAGTCCTAATGATTAAACTGTGATTACCTGAGAACTCAAGTGGGAATCTTCGTGAGACAAATGCTTGTAAGACAGAGGCCAAGGACAAGCTTCCCACTTCCTCTGTGCGCTGCAACAATGCTAGATGAGTCATACAGTGCTGATGAAAAGATATTCTTGTTATATTTTAAAGTCAACAATGTCAGCCATTTTCACATATCTTCTGGATGGATTCCAGGACTTTCCCAGAATTCATCAAAGTGGTGGTGAAAATGTCCTGACACTTCAAAAGAATAATTTTAATGTTGGAGACGATAGTGTGTGTACATCTAAATGACAGCGAGTGTATGCGTGTGTGTGTGTGTGTGTGTGTGCATGCACATTTGTCAGTGAGAGAGTGAGTGAGAGATCTGATTGTGTACGACTTGAGTATGTCTGTGTTTGTTTTTGTGTTAGTAAGAATATGTGTGTGAGAGAGTGTGTATGTGGGTGTGTGAGTGGCAGAGTATGTGTGTTTGTGAGTGTGTGATAGTGAGAATATGTGTGAGCGTGTGTGAGTGTGTAACAGTGCAACCTTTCACCCACATTATTATGCGGCTTCCCTGGAGCTTGCTTGGTGAAATGCATTACAGGAGAAATAATAATCATCATTATGTTTAATTCCTGTGTACTGGCACTGATTTAAAAAAAAAAAAAACTTACATTAATGATGTTTTCATTTGTTCACTGACTAATTAATGCTCACACCTTGCCAAGAATCATTTTCTTCCTCTGCTAATTCTAATTTGAGCAATTAATCATGCAGAAAGTAATTAGTACAATAAAATGTGAAGTAAAGCCACTAGTATCCTCCAGGGACACCTGCCTTGTTTTCAGTTGTGAATTTAAAAATGGGAAGGAAAAAAAAACACATGGCCCCAGCTGACAGTAGCTTTGTGCTGCAGAGAATTATGTACAGCGCTAATGATTCTGTTTGTTTTGGGTGGTCCGGGAATGTGGGCGTGGCATTACTGCTCAGGGAAAAGGCCCCGTTGGTTTCCCTTAGAGTTCCGTCTCTCCTTGAGCTTGGCTCATGCTTCCAAACTCAGAACGGAAAGCTGAAGCATTGCAATTATGCTATTATGATTCATTTTGACTACCTCAGAATTGACTACCTCAGGTAATTTACTGAGAAACGTCACCAGCTCCACAGTGGAAAGAGAACACTACTGTTGCTAGCTACAAAAGCCTGAAAGGGCTTCTCTTATTACCATTCTCTACACACAAGGATATTTGCTTTTATTTTATGATCTTGTTGGTTGCAGATATTAACAACTGAAATTACAGTACCCTTTTTTTGAACAGACAACTATTCAAGAAATGGTACATTAGAGTGATATCATAATACGTATATGAGGATTGAATCTGTAGGGTTTATACACCTGCACTATACTAGTAATACAACAGAAATAACTGATGAATGAAAAGTAAGCCAGAAATAATTGGAATTACTCCGTTTTAAAGGAAACCAGTTTGTTTTAAATGGTTAATTGCAACGCACTTCCTGAAGTAGCCATCCTGTGCTAATCTAGGTCAGAGGCTGCCCTTAGTTCCCACAGCGATGTGCACATTTAACACCTTTCTGATTGTGCTTAATCAGTTCAGCAGTCTCATAGTTGGCTTTATCTCACAGGTGGTAGGAGACTGTGAGTTTCATTTTTGGCTGAGTCATAAGGTTATGTAGACATTCCTTTTTAGCATTTGACATTACTGAGACGGAATACTGAGCAGAAACAGTACTATCTGTAAATTACAAATACAATAAATACTTTTTATATGTTATGTGCTGTTTATATTCAATTCTGCCTGCAATTATTATTATTATTATTATTACTATTATTATTATTATTTTATGTATTAATTAGCTACTGTTATTTACTTTTTTAGTTATGATAGCCTGTACTCCTGTAGGAAGGGCATTAGTGCAGTTTGAGAACTAGGCCTGTAACCTAAAGTTGCAGGTTGCTTTCCCAGGTAGGACATTGTGTCCTTGAGTATGGTGAACTGCTTAAATGAATACCCAGCTATATACAATGGATATTAAGTAAAACTGTGAGAGCTGTGTCGCTCTGGACAAAAGCATCTGCTAACTGCCTGTAATGTTATGTAATGTGATGATAAAGTCTGCTTGTAAAATGAACTGTCAGCAGTGGTCACCTCTCAAACACATACGCACACAGACGGGCGGGGGGGTGGGTGGGGGGGGGGGGTGGGGGGGGGGGGGGGGGGGGCGCTTGTGGCTGTTGTCCTCTCATGCTAACAATGCTATGTGTGTGTGGTACACCAGAGTTGGAGCAGCTTACATTATGAATCATGGCATTCCTGTGAGATTTCCCAGCATGCCTGAGTGGTCTTGCTGGTATTCTGACAGGGATTATCATTATTGTGGGTGTTCTGAAGATGTCTGGTTCTCCAGAGCTGGGGGGTCTTGTCTGGCACTGCGAGACCAGGCATGGAGCATCACCCGAGGTCAGAGGTTAGAGGGGATTCCAGCCAATCAGAGAGCAGAAGAAAAGGAAGGTGGGGGGTTATCTAAGGCTTCTCCTTCACTTTGACAAATTTATGTGGCTGTTGTCTTTAGTTTATAAATGACTGTGAATCTCAGAAATAACTTGATGCATAATTTTGATTACATGTTTTACATAAAGTACATTGCACATAAATGCAAATATGACAATATTTACCAATTATATAGAAAAATAAATCTTTCTGAAAAGGACAACACATGAAAGTGAAGTTTAAAATAAATGAAAAATCTATTTAGTCCGGAGGACATTTTTTTACATTTAACACATTGCCTCTTTCATGACAGACAGAAATGATTGTATTAACAGCAGCACTTAAGAAACACTCAGCTGCGTGGCAGCCATGTTGTGAACGCAGCAGGCGTTGTCAAAAGTGGCGTTTAAAAAAAGGAAAAAAACTGCTGAAACAGTATTCGTTTGGCCCGCGCTAACCCAGCGCTGTGGCCACCGAACACTTCCTGCACTACCCCTCAGCAAACTCAACTTACCAGCAGCTCATAACACATTTACTGTAAACAGCCTCGCCAGCGCCGGGGTTAGCGGTGTGCTAACGGAAAGTGTGGGTGTGGTGGGAAAGGCCATTTCCTCTGCTTAGTCATTCATTTATTTATTTCTTTACAATAAATGTTTAGCGTGCTTACTCTAAAGGTGGCCGACGCAGCACAGGATGTTCTCAGGCCGGGCTCAGGAGAGCAGTCACAGCGTGTCATTGTTTTACTATATCATCATGTTTGGAATTTTTTCTCTAACTTGTTACACAGTACGTAACAACCTCGCGCTTCTTAATATCTGTACATGTCATACTCACATACTGTAGATCTACTACTCATATTGAATTTAAGTCATTCGTTTACACTAATTTTTGCTTCTGACACGTGTTACAGGGATGAGCTCACTCTGTGTGCAATTTTAGCCTTTCAGAATTAAAGCTGTGAACCAATCCCACAGCAGTGAGCTTTGTCTTCAGCATTTGCTAACAAATATGTGTCTTGCTACTATTTTGAAAATTAAGTAATTAATTTAAGCAATTTATGAACTTAAAACATGCACAACGCTAATTCAAAAAAGATTTATTCATATTGACCATGAAAAGGTGATGAGAAGCTCATGAATACACGTGGAGTATTCATGATGTTCACGGCAGTTTGGTGGAAAGTGTGATATGGGTGGAGCAACGCCATATTAGTTCCGCTTATTTTGGATGAGAAGTTGGAGGTCAGGTGTCCACATACCATATATATATATGTATATTTTACTATAATTATATTAATATATTAGCTATATGAGTATACTATATGTTAACAGCATAATAGCTATTCTCTATAGCAGAGGGATACTTCAATCAGGTCCTTGAGGCCAGTAATGCTGCTGGTTTTCATTCTCCCCCTCTAATCAGGGACTCATTTAGACCTGGGGCTCCAGGTACCTGGAATCTTTGTCCAATCAGTGACATTAATCATCCGTCTAACTGCCAGGTAGAAATGAAGAGCAGCAGTACTGGCCTCCAGAGTAAGGTTTGCAAATCCCTTCTCTGCAAAATTATCAAAGGAGGATGTTTCCTGTATAAGAGCAAAGTCCTCCCACCATCTAAAACATTTCTGAAAAGCTTAACTGCTTTTTTTTGGGCTTTTGGTCTTTCTGTGCGGAATACCTGCAGTTCTCTGAGGATCAAAGACGGCTCCTTTCTCCTTGGGCTGCAGAATTAGTCCTGAATGCTTGCTTTTTTTTCTTATTCTTTTAAACAGGTTGCCGTGGGTTTCGCAGCCGTCAGCTTGAAACTTTTTGAAGTGGCTGTTGTGCGGGTAAAGTATAATACGCACAAACGCAACCGCCAAATGTTCTTCTAATCCCGGAATTGTTAACCTGGGGCACGTGCATCCCTAGGGGGTCCGCAAAAAGAGCTTCAGTGGGTCTGCGAACCAGCCGAAAAAAGTATTATTTTTTTTCTTTGATTCCTTCCTGACATTTAGAAAAAAGTCTTTGAAAAATGGAAAGGGAAACAATGATGTGCATGTCAATGCAATTCAGATTGGTGTATGAAATGCCCACATGCTGTATTAATTATAGCACCAGGTGAACGGTTTGTTTGTGGGTCCCCTCGGGTCTTTCAGGGGAATGGGTCTGCAGCTTTCAACAGTGGGGCCTGTGACCATATAATGGGGCCTCATGTGGGGCCTGTAACCATATAATGGGGCCTCAATGAGGCCTGTGACCATATAAAGATTAAGAACCGCAGGTTTAAGCTATAGATTTGACTCAGTCTTTCTCCTCTGCACTGAGATGGCATGAGACTTCTATTCATTTAGTATTTTTTCACCAAATCGAAAGCAGGTGGAAGCTTTCGTGACTAATATGAATTACTCACCAAAAAAAAAACATCAACTCCAGAACGATTAAGAGTAAATAGTGCTAATGTTTCAGGGCGACCATCTGTACCTGCCCTTATGTCTCTAATGCAGATTTCTGTAAATAAAAGTGAGAGTCCAATCACAGAGAGGGTCATGTGCCGGTGTCATAGGACACGCTGGATTAAGGGCTCCTGGTCGTAGTCGTAGCAGTTGGGCGGAGTTTTCACTCAATTTAAATCGGCTCAGTCTGATACAGTGGCAACACATGACGATGCCAAAACCAGACTACGCGGGAACAAACTGACAACCACACGAGTAGGAACAACACAACTGCAAAAAGATGTATCACAACAAGAAGCTTTTTCAGCCCTTGTAACATGGCTGAACTGGCTACGTTTTTCCATCATCAAAAAAAATCATTAAAGAACTATTGCATTGTAGATCATGTTTTTTTCAGCTGTAAACATGTTTGTATGGCTACCTTATAATTAAACATCTTAATCCATGCCATTATTCTAACATTTCTGAAAAAATATAATTCATTTGTGAGGAAAAATCTGGTAATGGTACTGCCCTGTAATGTCTGAAATCCTCCCTTCCAATCATAATATCAGATATGATATGAATATGTAGTAGTACCTCTTTGGAGGTACTACTAGAGTGTATACTGTAAATGTAGAGATGTCCATAATTGTTGCCGGCCACAAATTTGTCAGTTTACTTTTTAATACAGAAGACTGCTGGCACCTGATTGGTGGGATGCACTGCAGTCCTTGGTTTCAGCCCAACAGTTTCAAACTGGAACAACATGGCGACCTGCTCATAAGCCTTCTCATATTCCACCTAAGCAGTCCACTATTTGAGGTGAGAAATAGGCCATGTAATTGCTGAATCTTGATTCATATTTGATCTGCAGTGCCTAGTTTGACAGTTTGATCTGAGTTTCATGAGCCAGGCGCAGCTGCGCTGTACAAACTCATTTGCATAGAGAATACTTTATGCAAATCAGGTGGACACACTCCACCCACCCCAGGAAGCATTTTTCAAAATTGTGTAATAGGCAGAGCCCAGCTGAATCAGCGAGTGCGATTACTCTTTAAAATAAGCATAATAAGAATCAGTGCACCTAAACCTGAGCTGACACACCTCTATTGCAGTGCCAAACTCATGTCGATGCAAAAGGGTTTAGTGCAAAACTACAAAACTACTCTACCAAACCTGGTGTGGGAGACAAATATTCCCTTTGGGGGAGATGCAACTACCGATTCTGCTTGCGTCTAGGAGAGTTTGTGCTCATGTTGTCACGAACATGTCTGTTCTGGCACAGCAAGCTCACTGTTGATTGGCTGTCCGCTAAACTAAGTACAGCTGATTGGATTAAAATAGCTGTGCTGCGCACAATAACAACATGGTCTCCAAATGATAAATACCAAATCTTTCTGTTGGGAGCAGTATCAGAACTGCTTAAAAAACTTGTTTAAAATCTCACCTATATAATTAGGCTCAATATCATGGTGTGTAATCTGTAGCAGTAATAGGCTTCATATTGTATTTTTTGTTGTTTTTGACTGGTTATGCATGGTATAATTATTAAGTTCTTATTTTGATTACGTGTGGTCTTTAAAAAATTAAGTAAAATGTGGAGCTCGCCCAGTCAGATATTGACCTGTTTCCCTCTCCCTTTCCCCCTATCTGTGTTGTGTTATATCAGATTGAGTCCAGGCAACACGCCGTTCTATAATTGAGCAGTGGCTCTGGCAAACTGGCGGCACGCTCATGTCGTGTGGAGTAATGCTGTTCCAGTTTGTTGCCGTGTGCCCCGCCCAAACTCGTGCCCTCGAACCTGTGTTGTGACTGCGGGCTCCTCAGCCGTCCTTCAGAAGCAGAGTGCTGGTTTTTCGTGCTGTTAGCGCCCGTCGTCCCATGGTTCCTTCCAGGAAAATTGGCGGGGGTCGATCGGAACCATACCGCCAAATTTTGCTCTACACCAGATGCCCCTGTTCTTCGGTTGTAGCCAGGACCACCCCTGCTTCCGTAGTGACTGTCAGACTGTTACTACTCTGCCCGGTGACAGCAAGGCTTAATGGGAACAGTTAAACCGCTTTCGTTCTTTACACTCATGGAGGAAACAGAGGAAAATAAATGCCGTCTGAGTTGCTTAATTTAAAAAAAAAACATTTAGCTCTGACCACACCCTTAACGCTCTGAAGTACATTTCTGAGGGGGCAGCGGGTAAGCCATTTTGTTAAGGCGTTGGTCTAGCGTATGGTTCAAATCCAACTGCCATGCTAACCGCGGCCGGGAGAACTGCGGAGCGATTTACAATTGCCTGTTGCATCCCTCGGGGATGGAAGGATTTCTGCTGCCATGACGATGACGCCTCATTGAGTGCCAGTGACCCCTGCTGGTCGATTGGGCACCCGCACCTCAGACGTCCATGAAACGTTTTCTATTAGCCTGTGACTGCGTAACCCGCCCTGCCTGCTGTGGTGTGATGAGCGGATTCAGAGAAGGGCACGTGTCTGTGTTTGGCTCTGCACGACTGCAATTAGTGTTCCAGCGTGACCGTGATTGGCCATTACAAACTGAGGAGAAAGGCATTAAAATAAATGGCATTTGAGAACACAGTGAAACCATGACGTGATATTCCTCATTTGATTGCATGTCAAAAGGAAGAACAATAAATTAGCGACATTTCCGGAACGAAATGGTGCGAAATGAACATTTCCTAACTGACATATCAAAGAAATTATGGTGTAATTTTCGCTACATTATCTTTGAGTAAAAGCATCATTAATCCTGTGTGGTCTTAATTGCTGCTGGGGAAACCATGCTTATGTGGATTTACTGTACTTGACATCTGTCTGATGCTCCCGTGTAGTGATAGATAGCCATCATCATGACTGATACTATAGTACACATAGACATTTTCATTGGACAGGTCTGCACAGATGCAGATGCATATAAATTACATTTTCACCATTGTGATAAAATGTTCTGTTGAGAGAGCACAGAGGATATAACGTGACCCTGCATTGAACTGCTGAATGTTGTACAGAAAGCTACAGGTTGAGTTGTGCTTTTGTTATACAGTATATATATATATATATATATATATATATATATAAAAAATATTTTCAGAAATATTACTCATTTTATTTTTACCGAATGGTAAAACGTTTCAGCATAGTAGAATATGGTTCTTGAGATTAAGTCCAGAGACCCATGTTCCCTATCTGGGCCAAAATGAATATTTTCGGGTCGTAGGATACAATGCACTTGCATGCATGGATTGCATTTCACCTGTTTTTGTGTCCGCTGTTTAAATAGCCCCGAAACAGTAATACAGTTGTGAAGGTGCAATCTTCCCTCTGAGCTAATCTGTCGTCACGGCGACTCCGGCAGTGTGAGCAAACAACAGAGAGAGTGATTTAGCCACTCAACCGCAGTATTGACCGGGCCTGTGGCAAGCTTGACTCCCGCGGTTCTTCCACTCGAGACTCTCCCAACCGCCGTCTGCCACGCTGGCTGGTCACGTCTGGAAATAGCGCTTCTGAGCGTCTTCATTCAGAAGCGCACTTCTCAAGGGTGAGCACAACATGGGGCGAAAACAGCATGTGGCATGTGAACCCTTATACGTTCTGTGGGCCTATTTAAAAATGTAACATTTGTAGTGCTCAGTTACAGTTGGTTTGATTTACGCGTGTACTTTCGTTTTTAATTTGTAAGACCAGTGTTGTCAGATCTCTATATATAAAGATGTTCTCAGAGAGGAATACTTTGGAAATAAATGTTTTCAGTAATGCTTTCATGCACTATCCTCTGGACACAAATATACAGGCTACCTTTTATTCTACTTCTGCTGGGACCTACACTGCAACATGTTTCAGCATCCAGGACCCTCCTTGTATTATGTCAAAATGTAAATACTTAAAAATGTTTTTCTGGCAGGTCCTAGGGGGATATATATGTTTCATACCTACATCAAGTAATATGCAACTTTTTTTTTTTCTAAATGAAAACAATGTCGAGTGGAATTTCCAATGTAACCTGGTTGTGCATTACAAACCTTTAATTGGTTAACATTACCAGTTAACACTACATTTTTTCCCTTGAAAAAAAATAAAAACAGCTGTAAGAAAGTAAACTAGATTGCAGCAACCATTACCTAAAAATCTAATAACTCACCATTTCTAAATTTTCAATGTGGCATCTCCATGACAATAACTAATACATTACCTTCATGTCCTAGTGCAGTTAAATTCTGCATTATCTGATTTGTTTTTTTTAAGATCATTTCTCAGTCTCAAATATTGATGTCTTCACAGTAGGGATGTCATTTCACTAATATACTCAACCAAACCTGGTGCATTACATGGCAAAATGGCGGACAACACGCAACTGGATATAGCCGCAGATTTGCAGAGGAGCATGCTGGGTAATATCAGTCTCCTCAGCACATGCAGAGAAGCATTGATCTCTGTTCAGAAGGTAAACATTGCCACTTTAATTGCAACTGCATAAATATTTGATATTTTGTAAATTGGATCTCAAGCTAAAACATTTTTTTTTAATAACAAAAATGGAATTTTATCTTCAACTCAGTGCCATTAGCAGAAAAAGTCAGTGCTTGCCTGGAGGCTCGTAATTAACTCCAGTGAAGCGGAACTAAACATTTTTGACATTTTTCCTAGTCCGGAATTAACTGTCACAGCAGAGGGAGAGAGTAACCATCTTGTCACATTGTGTTTGTGTAAGAATGCCAGCATGCTATGTTCTGTTTCTGAGAGTCGAAGTTCCGTACCGGCTATTTTTCATTTTCGGCGACATGATGGAATGTATGACAAAAAACCCGAGACCTTTTGTGTGTCTCTCTGTAGTCTTTCTGAACACAGTGTGTAAAAAAGGTCCAGTGTGGGAGTACAGATCCATAGCCGTGAAATATTGAACAGTATCAAGAATAAAACCAAAAGTATCTGAGTTTATAAAAATAAATTTGGAGGGAAAAAAAGATCAGCCTCTGCCAGAACTATTCAGAATGTATTCCCTGAGTTTCATCTTCTCGGAGAGCAACTTTAAATGTTTCTTTTAAAGTAGCAAAATGTGTAGGCCGACATGCAAGGTTCTACTTTGTAGACATGAAACTAAAGGAGCAAACTGTGAAGAGGGGCTTTTACAGAAAAGGATGAAGGATACCTGAGAGATATTGGCCATCTTGGATTTTCCTGTGAAAAGAGAATGGAACTGCTGGGAAGAAATAAAGCCCTTGACTTTAGCTACAAAACCGCTGAGTTTCAGATAATTGCCTCTGAGGGAGAATTTACCCTGTGTGGAAAACGAAAAGTAAATCAGATCATTCAAAGTACTGAAACTTCACAGTTGTTTTTTTTTTTTTTGCTCTCACAGTTGTTTGTACTCTCGGTGAAACCTCAGATGCACTTCTCTCACCCTAAATGTCCTCGTCTCTCTGTTTGAAGTCAAATGAAGGCAAATGAGCCGGGCAGACTGTCATCACAAATCCTAAATTCAAACAAACTGCAAACAGTCCTCCCATGGACATGTAGTATTCAGTCAAAATAAACAAATAAAGAAACAATAGCCATTCCTCAGATTAACCTGGAGCTGTATTAGAATGAGTTAATTGTTTGGATTCAATGAACACCTCATAAAGTATCATAAAGTCTCTTTATGATAATACTGAGCAGGGAAACCGGTGGAAAGTGTTGTTTTATTTAATCGTTCTCTTCCTTAAGATGGCTGTGGTTCTGATTGAATCCATGGGTCAGTGCTAAGCGTGGGGTCTGCCTGCCAGGCGCTCGGAAGCGTACCTCTCTCGAACCTGGAGCCACAGCAGATATGGAGGCCGGCAGACGTCGGCCTGTCCTCTCCTGACAAGCGTCAGAGGGGATAACACAGCCTCAAACTGCCTGGCTCTTTGCTGTACAGGAAATCACATAAATCCAATCCTGACCTCACTACACTGGAATCCAGTTTATTTCAGAATTGATTTTACTCATCACTTTTAAGGTAGGGCTTGGACTAGATCCAGATTTCTTAGAAGCATGCATCCCGACACGCTCCCAGAACAAAAATCCTCCTCGCTGTCAGCCACAAATTTTTAAATAAGAGCGGACGAGGCATTTGTGGTTGGAGCTGCAATTTTAAAGATTTTTCTGTCAGATTTTGAGGGGGCTTCTGACTCAGAACAAAAACATTTTTAAACTTGCTTTCAACCTTGTGTAAACATATCTGTGCAACTGTTTTATTTACTGTTTATTGTCTCTATTCCAATTTATTATTTATTATATATCTTTATATTATAAATCACTTTTGGCTCCATGAAAGAAAAGCACCCTTATGTATTATTATCATTATTATCATTATTGTAGGAATGCTCAAACTGAAATGGACTGCAAGCAATAGAAGGAACACAGAGCTGGTTTGCTGCTATAGGGTGTTGGCAGGCCAGTACCCTATAGAAATTCCTACAATTGGATCCAGTTCCCCATTACTGTGATGGGGATGCTGTGTCATAGGATGCTTTGTGTGGGTAGAAACATTCCCTGGATTAAAACTGCCATTTCATTCTGTTCTGTCCAGAGCAAAGTGTCTTTGGTCAGGTCATGTGATAAGGACATACAGTACTTGAATTTTAAATAGAATTCTAGAATTAGTAATATCATAGTGAGAACGGGCTGTTTCACCCAGTATAGAGTGTCCTCCTGCTTATGTCTGCAGTAATAATAAAATACATAACTTTGCCTGCGAGAAAAAATAATAAAATACCACAGTTCATGCGTATTGGGGTAGAAAAATGTCAGAATTGATAAACAAAAACCATAAATGGGAAGAGAGAACCTGCTGTGCAGCAATAAATAAAATACATTTTCTTAAAAACTCATCTCAAGAAAAGATGTCTGCATCTGTTGAAAACAGCAAAAATTAAACCTTCACTCTTGAATTGGAAATCTGTATAAATCGTCAGCAGGTGGTCACTGCTCTCTCTTGTGGCTGAGTGAGCATAGCACAGCCATCACAGCTGGGGTTGGTCTGCTCTCTCTTTCTCTCTGAAGAGTGCAGAGGTTTTCTTTAGATCACGGCTGGATTCAATCTAGACTACCAAGTTGGTTTAACACGAATAGCTGTTCAATCAAAAAACCTCAAACTCTCCAAGTTGCAAGTTCAGTCAGGAAACTCTTGCTGCAGCCGACCATTGGTTGGCCTCAGCTACCACATGTGCTCATACTCAACCAATCGCATACCCTTATCACTACATGTTCTCATACTCAACCTACACATCACTAATGGAATGCCTTTTTAAACAGACAGTCACACCTTTCCAGTGCTGCTCTGCTCTTTGTCTTGCTGCAACTCACAGAATTGCAATCACTCGCCACCACTCCGGCTTCCACCTGTTGTTTGGATCTGCTTCTCAGTACTGGGGGGTTTTGGTATTTCTTCTGTTTAGTGGGGGAGATGCACTGTGCTTCCTGTTTGATAGGGTAGTGCACTATCTAAAGCAGGTCCATTCGGTGCCAAACCAAAATAATTGCATCGCATATTCATTAATATGTTTAATCTAAATACTTTATCCTGAATTGAATTTAACTCCTGGAAGGCCACAGTGACTGCAGGTTTAACTCCAGTCCTGGAGGGCCACAGTATCTGCAGGTTTAACTCCAGTCCTGGAGGGCCACAGTATCTGCAGGTTTAACTCCAGTCCTGGAGGGCCACAGTATCTGCAGGTTTAACTCCAGTCCTGGAGGGCTACAGTGTCTGCAGGATTTGATGTATTTCAGCACTGAAGCGATTAATATAATAAAAATACAAAAATTAAATAATGGTAATTATTTTATTTTTATTGTAGGAAATCAAATTTAATGCTCATAAAGCGAATCGGTAATGCTGTTTGTAAGATCTCATGTTATGTGCCTTGGCTGAAATGCTTATTACACAGTGGTTTTAGCAGGAATTTAAAATGCATTCTTTTTAATTTTATATCAAAGATAAAAATGGGTCCAAAACCATGATAACATTTTCAGCATTTCAAGTAATATCCAGCTTCAATATATATTGAACACAGTCATCCAGCTAGGTAATTCAGCACTTTTTTATTATTAATGCAGATCCCCTAAGGTAAACAACAGCCTCAATTTCTTTGTGTGGCTTTGATTTCTCTTGATCTTTTCCATGAATGAAATATTTTGCATTAGTGCAGTTTCTGCACGCTGGCCAAAATGCAAAGAGCTTAAGAAGAAAGTCTTCCCATTCTCAGCGTAAAGATTTTCTGACATTTCTTGGCCATTAAAATGTATTCTGTCACATTCTATTTATATTCTGTTGAATTCACCAGTTATCTCTCGCTTGACTCTGAAGCCCAAAATGTTATTTTTGCTGAAAGCAACATATTCCAGATCCTACAAAGGTAGCCAAAAAAACGGTTTCATTTAAAGGATTTAATTACATAGTGTTTTCACATCACAGTTAATGCGTCATCACAGGGAGACAAATGCCACTTTTACGAAAAAATGATGATGTTTATTACATAAACATATAAACATATAACATAGCAACTTTTTGTTCAGTCTTAATTAGATGCAAGGCTTATTTTAAGGGTTGCTTTTTTGAATGCCATGTTTTGTGAAATTTGAATGGTTAATAGAGTAGAATTTTATAGAACATTACACAGGCATAGCCATTTTTTCAATATCATGTAATTGAGGTGTTAGTATTTGCTTTTAACAGAACAAATCACACTCACTTCAGAACACAGCATTATGACACATATGGACTTGTGAACAGAGCAGTGAAGGGTTTCTGACTGTTGTTGCTTTAAAAGATGAATCCTTTATTCATGCCTACATTACTGGCATTTAGCAGACACTCTATCCCAGAACAGCTTTTACATAACATTCAATTTTACAGCAATTCAAATTAATTACTTTGCTTAGGGGTACAATGTCACTGTCCTACCTGGAAATCAAACCTGTAACCTTTACAGTTACAACCACAGTTCTTTATCCATTGTACGACTCTGCCACCCAAACAAACACAAACACATTCTCCATTGCTAACTATCTGAGTCCAAAGTCATCGCTTTTTGATGACGTGCTAATTGTGTTCGGCTTCCACAGGTGTGGTTTTACATCCGACTGGCAGCCTTTCTTTGAAGCACATCAACAGCCATTAATCCACACCAGTGTATACAGAGAATAGTCAAAGCAGCATTAAAAGTAGAAGTTTTTCAGACGGAGAGCCAGAAATCCCATCGTGCATTGTTCCTTTGAGATTGTGTGAAAAGCTTCAGCCTTTTCAAACACAAATAACATGAAAAGTATGCGACTTTCAAACAGGAATCAAAAGAGATTCTTCATTCACCATTCTCTACTTTTTGAGGTAAAGCTGTTTTTCCCATGGAGGGCCATTCTAGAGACCCACATATGCATTTATGCACCAGGAAAACATCGGAAATGTACAGAGAGTATTCATCCGGGGCATTTATTTGATTTCAATAGATACTAACAGTAAAGTATCTGTTTTGTAGAGGACTGGGTTGGTTGTCTCGCACACGTACTAACACGCATGCATGTTCAGACTGCACACACACACTGAACACAGGATGGATCGAAAAACATCACGATAAATAAATGCATTTCGCATTTTATTCAAACACACAGGCTGGAAAGTACTCCTCCACAGTATATGTATTCCTTCCCAGAAAACAAGAGTGTGTAATAATACACGTTTGAAATCACAGCACATACTGTACATACACACTGCAGAAAACCGTATGACAATAGAGAGGATGTTTTGCTGGGAACTGAATTCATGACAATAGGGCCTGAAAACTGTTTTTTACCCGCAGTGTTCGTTCTCCTGCCAAACGGATCATGCAGTAGGCTTACCTTTGATTAGTCTGCTTGAGAGGGAGGGTGTAAGATCGCGGAGCGCCTGCAATGCTGCAAATCAAAACAATGGCGACAAACCAGAAACCGTCCCCTGTTATTTCTGGAGGTACAGGTATGATGTTGTTGTGGAGGGGGGGGGAAACCACATTTGAACCAAGTGTTGCACTAAAACGTTTGATTCAAACACGGCTGAGTTTTACGTAGGTGGGTGGTGGGGCAAATAATGGCTTTGTGAGAGCCAGAGTCTGCTGGTTTCTGTTTTCACTTCAACATCAGTCACTGATTCAATCCCAAGAAGCCAGGTTACCTGAGTTAGCCTTGTATTCAGCTGCTTTCACTGATCAATTGCTGTGCTACTCAAATACCCCTGATTCTCCAGGGCCGGGATTGAAGACCACTGGTGTATGGCTTTATTCCAAATGTGATACACTTTGTGGAATAAGGGGTGTTATAGATGTGTGCTATTGATGTTTATGTTACAGTGCTCCAAATGCCCACTCACACAATCCCTCAACTAATGGACAGCTCCCTCAGTCGCGAACGGCAATACCAATGTATCACCTGTAGAGGGCAAAAAGTATGCAGGGGAAAAAACGAACAAAAAATAACTCAATTAAACGTGATTAAAGGTGTTCTAAAATTTCAAAGCATACCTGTTAGATGGTACTAGACCATAGGTTTCCCTTGTGTGCCTAAAAGAGGCAAAAAACACTGAAAGACAGGAGGCCTGTTTTCCCCACAGCAGAGCATTTGCCTCGCACACATGCACACGCTCACAATCTCTGAACTGTCATAGCAAATACTTCACCAATGATTGAACGCAAACGAGCGGCAATGACTTGTGTTTTCGGCTGAGATTCCTACCATGCACTTCTATATAAAGGCAGGTAATTATAATTGGAGCTGAGAGAAGTCCCCCTTTATCAGATGGAAACTGGCACATTAGCTAGCTTTGCATTTCTTCCCCCAGCCTGGCCATTGTTTCATTTAATCAGTGGCGTCAGGTGCATCTGGAATATTCTCTGTAGCTAACATATATTTTCTTAAGTCTGTTTCCTTGCTTTTTTTTTCTTGTCATTTTGATGGCTTGCAATTGTTCATCTGCCCAGGATCTTTATTATCTACAATAAACTGTAGCACAAGTCAACAGCCTGTAATCTGTTAGCTGTAAAAAACAGATATTTCCCACAATTTGTCCCCTGTCTTTGTTGTGTTTTCACCTGAAATTTAAACTGATCTTGGCACGTCAATTTTAAGCTTCTGTTGTGAAGACGTTGAGTTTGGAAAAGCCTTTCATGGTGTGGAGTTACAGTGGAAACTCATGTTTCATTTTGATGGAGGTTTGATTTGTTTTGATAAGGGCTACACTCTGAATGTTTCATTTCGCATTGGAAATGGAGTCTGCCCCTGTTCTTCATGCCCCTACACTACAGACTGGCCATTGAAGTTTTCTATTTTTAAAAGCCCCCTTGTTCCAGGCAGCAGTGAAGCATACCAGACAAACTCCGCCAAGAGTAGACTAGAATCTCACAGACACCATTACAAAGTCACTGCTCCATACTGAAAGCATATTTTTGTCTTGTGTACTTGGATTATAAACAGTCATCTCTGCCAGATCTTTCAGAAATGACTTTACGCACTTCCCCGAACCCAAGTACTCATAATACTCATTTTAAAAAAGGCATTCACTTCTGTGACCTCAGTTTCCTTTTCAGTCAAACAGCCAATATTTCAGTCTGTGTGTTATTCTGGGTTACTGCTTTTGCCCACTATTTCTTTCCCATCTGGAGTCTATAGTATCTCTGTTTTTCTCATCACTATATCATCTCTATTTTCCCCATCTCTATGGTATCTTTATTTTTTCTGTCTCCATGGGATCTCTTTTTCCCATCTCTATGGTATATATCTTTCACATCTCTTAAAACACATGCAACAGCCTTTCTCTGTGGTTCATTAGGGTTAGGGTTAGGGTTAGGGCAAGGGTGCTGCTGAGCAATGAGGTGGAAGATGTGCTCTTGACAGGAACCCATGTTTCCCTGGAGCAACAAGTCTGCTTTCAAAGGGGGGGCCCTATGCCTTTTTCCAAATAGAGTGCAATATTCAAAAATTTATTTATTTCAGTATATTGCACCACATACTATACCATGGTCATAAGGGTTCCAGGTTATGGTCTATTTACACTTTCCTTAAAATTAGCCTTAGACTATGGGATCAATTCCATTATTTTGCAGGTCATTCCCAACCGTTGATAACAGTGATATTACATTCATTTTGTATTATATTAAAAATTTTCATTTTCATTACTTTTTTTAGACAAAGGACAATCCACAAATACATGGAATTGAATTGAACCCTTGAACAGTCAAAGAATCTCCCGGGTTTCATTTTCTGTGTTTATTATTTTTTATGTGACATATTTTATTTTGACTACGTCTAGAGGCGTCATGTGTTTCTAACCCTGTTCTAACCCTCAGTAAAATATTACATTAACCGAATACTGACCAAGGACATGTGGGCCCTATTGGAATCACATATACACTGTGAGTTGAATTAACACTGGACATTTTATTGCACAGAGAGTCAAATGAAGGGAAAAGGTCATTATAGAGGCTGCTGTGAACACGGTTGTGAAAACAGGGTCCTCGTCAAGATTTTTAGCCAAAGGGGGATGTGCCGAAATGTAGAGGTGGAGGTGGGCCACACATTTGCTTTTAGCAAAGTATTTCAGCTGAGGCAGATTTTATAACCACCTGAAGTGTCTGAGATACGGTTTATAATACTGCTGAGAGAGGTACATCTGCCGAGCCTACGTTTTATACACAAGTCCTCAAAAATAAAGAATTTTTTTTTCATCGTTGCTGCCCTGATGGTAGTAAACTGGACAAATTCAAATTCAGAATGATCCTCGTCCTGTCAAAATTAGCCAGTGGACTGTGGTTCCCCTGACGTTCACCATAAGTGATGAGTTAATTCAAAGATCAATTCTGGGCGAAGTCAAAGTGAGTGGCACATGTGTGCCTTCTATGGAAAGAGGAAATGAGTGTTGTGTTTAGAAATCCATTTCCACCGGCTTTCCTTCCTCTCACACGTAATGATGCAGCCCTGCAGAAGAACCGCAGGTTCTCCAAAGATCTCCAATGTTCTCAGGGCTCTCCTCGTTAATTAAGTATCCATCTCTCTCTGCCCCTCCACTTCCCAGATCTTCAACTTCATTATGATGGCCAATACTTTACAGTCTATTTACACTACACTGCTCATTTCAGGCAACATGGCACACTTACATTTACAGATATGAAAAATCATTTTAGAAGGGCAAATTGGACCTGGCATGTGTTACGCACGGATCTGGTCTTATAAACCAGTCTTTCTGCATACATGCCTGTCTGTCTGTCTGTCAGTAAGAAAATCAAGCAAACAGATTTCATTGTATGACATCTTTTGAATCGTTTCCATTCTTCCATGGCTGCAAATGACTTGACATTAGCATTTGTTTTCTGACCATGTGAGTCTTTATTTATATGAAGTGGATGTGTGTTGCAAACAAAGGAACGAGAGTGCCTAATGGTATAAAAGGGCTCTGACATATGCAGAGTGAAGGTATCAGCGTTGGCTAAACAAAATATGTGCTTAAAGTGATTAAATATAGATTTCACAATCTACAAATTCAAAATTATTTTCTTCAAACGGTTAAAGGTGCTTTATTTCAATAAATGCAGTGGCCTAAACGGACACAGATGTATGTATGTATGTACCAACACCACATTTATTTTTGCATTTGCTTCACCGTTTAATGTTAAAGGACTTGTCGGGAAAATAAGAATGAAAATTTATGGCCTCTATTTTCTTTCTGGTTGGGGGTTAATAAAAAATTAAAAAAACCCAGAAAACTAGTGCGGAAAGATCAAAATACCAAGCCCTTTTTAAAGCCCAGATTCCGTTTCGCTTCAAATACGTCCCTATCATCTCCATGACAACAGTTGTACTGGTTACATGAAAATATATTAATGTAAAACCATGGCAACGTTTTCCAATTGAATTAAACAGCACCTGTGCACATTACTGGGGGAGATAAAAGACAAAATGCACTGGCTGTTGCTTACTGAACAGCTGTGTCTTTCTCATTGAAAAACCCAGTTTATATCCGTTAAGTCAAACATTAGATTCGATAGGTTTATTTATTTTTTTCCTGGCTATAGAGAAATCTAATGCGATTCAGGGTATTGTTTTCAGATTTGGTGTGCCACAAATGTAACATATTTCACAAAAATAAAATCTGTAAATATATGCATGCATTTGTGTGTGTGTGTGTGCCCTGTGTATATATTTGAGTGCTGTAAATTATAGGGGTCGATACTATTGCACTATACTGTGCAGACAGTATAGTCCTGAATATCAGTCTATAGAACGGTTAAGCCCCACATCACAGCATTGTTTGAACAGTGAATAGTGTTGCATCCATGTTAGTTTACCAGTGAACAGTGTTGCATCCATGTTAGTTTACCAGTGAACAGTGTTGCATCCATGTTAGTTTACCAGTGAACAGTGTTGCATCCATGTTAGTTTACCAGTGAACAGTGTTGCATCCATGTCAGTTTACCATTTTCAAAGAGCATTCTCATGTTAACAACTAATTAACCCTGTAATTGTAAGCTTTCTCTTACCTAGTGGGCTGAATACAGTGATTAACAGTGCGAATCTCATGTATCTTTCTTTTTCTCCCATAGGTTCCAGAAATGGATTGATTCCCACAGATATTTAACTTTCTATGTCCAAAACTTATCCTTACTGTCCCTGGTTTCATGCAAGCTTACATGCATGATCCTAAAGGAAGATAAGGTGTCATTATAATCGCCTATCCTTATCTTTTAGCAGAAAATATGAATTTTGGGTTATCTGCGCAATGTTGAAATGAATTAAAAGTGTAAATGGAGTGGCTTTGAATGCAGGTTAGAAACAGGAGACTTCGCTGCCATAGACACCGAATGAGTTTTGTGGTCGCAATACATCACTATTCAACCAAACCCTCCCCATATCAGCCAAGATCTAAATCGCACACATTTTGTTGTTGTTTTACATATACATTTATTACTCGATCATATTTTCATCATATTGGCAACGATGAGGCAGTCTGTGATGACGAATCTTTACTGGGAATGGTGGTCAGGGGCGAGTGTACTATCGCCGTGACGACGTCAGGAACAGCGATGGCCCCTGCCCTCGCGAGAGAGGGAACTGAAAGAACTGCAGCGCTCTCACCCTTGAAAGCGTTAAGAAAAGGATGAAATAAAAAAAAAAACAACAGGTTGCAGAAAAGACTCCTAAAAGGATATTGATGTTTCCAAAGTGTGTCAAACATTCTGATCTCCTCTCTGCGGCATCTATTATTCATGTATTTATTTCATCTCTCTGTAATGAACGGTACACACGCATGCGTGGCTGACTGCACCAGCCCGAATAAAACTTTATGGGAAGCCTCCTGAAGAATTTAAATCCATTAATATTTCACATTGAAAGTCACACATTCGCATGCAAAACTTTTTTCTTGAAATGTTACATTTTACAAGGAGAACAGGCCATGCGGCCCAGTTTGACTGGTATTTTATAGTCCTTATAAAGTGCAGTATTGGTCCAAATTACAGAAACACTGCATTCATAAATAGAGTTTGATTATTAATGTAATATTTTACCACTCTCTCTTTTTGGCATAATAAATGTTCTATGTTATAAAGGCAATAGCAACATAAAACAACACAAAAAAAAGAAATAATTAAAGAAGTAATAAGCATAATGCCCTCCTATATGTATTAATTCATAGCTACATAATTGAGCAGTTTAATGTATCTTACTGTTGGAAATGTTATAAACCGCTTGAACATGTATTTCATTGTCCAGTTTTTTTCACGCAATGATAATATTCATGCAAAGATTTTTTATAGCTTGAATACTTAATTTCAAGTTACTAATAGGCACAATATGATTACTGCTAGTGGTCAAGAAGATAACTGTTTTGAATACATTTTTGCAGATGAAAATGGCTCTGAGAAACAAAAACAGAAGAAAGGTCACAGTTAAGTCTTAAGGGGTACTGAACTTCTTCTTTTAGCACAGTGTTTCCATAATTTGTGCCAGTGCTGTTTATGGAATTGTCTAAATCACAAACAGAAAATGTTTAGTTTTATATCAACCTGTTAAATCAGCATCAACATGGCTTCTATTTATTAAAAATTGGATGCAGCGTGAAAAAATTCATATTTACACAGGAACCAAAAGTAGGCGGCAACACCCACTTTGTTTCCGTATGCATGTACTAACCAGCAGCAGCCAAAAATTTCACAGTCCACTTGTATTCAAACATGTACAAAAAATGGAATTACAGGATAAAGCGCCAGACAACACAGGAATATAATTTAAACAGCTCACAAAGGGGGAACTGTGCCCCCTTGTTTATTTAATCACATCGTTTTCTCCTTTCCCCCCTAAATTAGAGTGCCCAGTCCATCATCAGCACCCCATTGTGGATTTGTATTTGAGCACAGACTGCACTGTCCTCTGTAGCATGTTAGTTAATGTGCTACTCCTCATCACACGTCTTGCACAGACATGAGTCAGAGGAAGACATGTCATGCGTAGCTAAACAGGCTGATTGACCAGCAGGGGTCGCTGGTTTGCCATGAGTCACCATTGTCCTGGCTGGCATAAACCCACCCATCCCTGGGTGACGCTAAAGCTGCTTATGCTTAGCTCATTGACTCTGGCTAACTGTTTCCTCTGTAAACTCAGGAAAGAAGACAGTTAGAATTTAGTAGATTGTACAATTTGTACTCCTTCAAAAAATTCTGTTGAAACAGTCTTACAGAAATTTGCGCATGCTCAGTCTTTTTATGTCCAAAAATAACCTATTTCGTTTTTTTAATAGATTCCTTTTGTCTCGTCTTCTGAACGGTTGAATGCTATGCTTCAACTGTCAGCAAAAGGCTGCACATTTCCTCTGAAAAATAACAGCCGGGCTGGTATAAATATTTATGGTAAATATAGCTATTTGTGATAAATATTTAATGCTACCTGTTACAGAAGGCTAGTTGAGCAGGCTACAGAACTTAGAGGCTGATGGGCCCTCAGTGCCGGTCCATTAATTCATCCTATTGCCTGACCTGAGGATCCATCATATTGCATTTCTATATTGTAGATGGGAATTTGGATTTGATGCGGTGGTCTGTCTACGTCTTGGTTATTAGACATTCTGGGGACTAACACAAAACCAGTGTGTTTGTGTTTGTATTTATTAAGAAACCAAATTTTAGTCATATCGTCAGGAAGCAATGCTATGCAATGTTCTATGGCCATTTTGAGGCATTGTTCGAAGTTCAATCAATTTATTTGTATATATTTGTGGAGCTTTGTCACAAAGCAGCTATACAGAGAACCGGCCCCCAAAGAGTAAGTTCTTTCGGTGCGCCACTTTTAGGGTACAACAGTAGAACCCCATCCAGGATTCAAAGCCACATCCTTATGAGTTCCATTCCATTACTATACTGAAAAACATACCGCTGGTTCAGGAATTATAGAATAGGCATAAGGTGGCTGCAATGCCACTTTACTCATAGAAAAGAAAAAGAGGAGCTCTACCAATCACAGATTAAGTTGGTAATAACAGACAGAACACTGGCGATGGTGATTGGTGGATACTTTCTGGCTAATTCTTAATCCTTCCCACATGAACTCCAAGTGTACATGCAGAAATCATCCACCAATCTCCAGAGCTGTTGTTTACTTATTTCAGATATTGCAATATATTTTTAAAAATACTTTGCTAGGAATATTTATAATATATAACTATATACAATAGGGAATATATCTATGTACACAATCCACCTCATTTTGCCTTTGTGTAGAGAATGTGAGAAGCTAGTCTAATGACTCCTGGCTCTCACATCTTAATGTAAAGGTAAGAAAGGGAGCTCTGTTTGAGTTGCCCGATAAGCTCAGAGCAGGCCTAGGGCTTCTTGTATGCTGACAGAGAGCATAGTCACCCAGGGGAACAAAAGAACAAGGATTCTCTCTCTCTCTCTCTCTCTCTCTCTCTCTCTGTCTCTCTCTATCTTTCTGCTGTTCTTCTCATCTTGTTAGGGACCAAAGTTCCTGGATGATATCAGCTGAGAATTTCATCTACACCCAAGAAAGCTTTCTGGGAAGACTATTACAATAGGAAACATCAAACAGCAGTTATTTATTAAACTATGCACTTTCCGATGGATAGACTGCACTGTAAGCATCTTGCTCTACAGCCTTCCATTGCAGCAGATTGGTAGATTCTGGTAGACGGGCATGACCTTAAGAAGAACAGCAGTCCACTGCCACTGTGAAATATATATATATTTTTTTCCATAGTTGAAGTCCTTTGCTGACATAATCACACGCTTGTGTTGCAAGAGGCAGAACTTAATGAGTATGGCTGAGTTCATAAGGCAGAGAGCACAAGCTTTACAGTGTAGTTTAGACATGTTTTTCAATGTGTCTTCATGATATGTCTGTCAAAAGCATTGGCTTCAGGAGGAAGTGGCAATTTTCAGCAACAACACCATTCAACCCATTTTAGCCTGCTGAATGTAGGAGTGTCCACGGCACAAATTGTCCTGTTAAAGGCAATGATGCCATCACGGTGCCAACAACATCATGAGGTAATTCAAACAGGAAGCTGAGATGGCCAAATCTAATACTGCCTTAAATGTACAAAAAAAGTTTTTGTTTTTTTTTCCACAGAGCTATGAGTGCTTAAGTTTATCTTCTGGAAAAGACAGACATATTTTGAAGGCTTTGCATAAGGTGGGGTGTACTAGATGCTCCTCTGCTTCAAACTCCGTAGTCCCTCCCAGGCACACATGCACATATGCACCCACACAAACACACACACACGCATGCACCCAGAGACATGCACACACACTCTCACACATGCACACGCACACTCACCCACACTGACATACATACATGCACACGCTCACGCACACACATATATGCCCACACATACACAAAAGCATGCATACTCACAAGCAAACATGCACACACACATATACAAGCACAAGCTCAATCTCTCTCTCTCTCTCTCTCTCTCTCTCTCTCATACACACACACACATACTCAAACACTTTTGCAGTATTTCTCCTTTCAAGCTATGGATATCTTACATGGGGGGTGTGGGGGGGACACACATAGCTGAGAATGCAGAATAATTTTTTCTACTCAGTGATATTAGAAGACAGCCTGGAGGCAGTCCCTTGATTGACGTCTGAATAGAGAGTGGATTTACAGCACTTCACATCCCATTAAGAGGAGGAGTCATCCTTTTTAGAAGAAGCCCTCTTCAGAAAAACAGCAGAGCAGCTCTGACAGGGAATGAATGGCACTGAAAACACAGAAAAGGACCGAACTCAGGATATTACTGACTTAAAACCACAGACGCATGTGTTTTTACACAAAACTGCAGTTTTTTTACTCAAAACAGAAAAACATCGTCACACGACACGGACACGTGCCAGAACAAAACGCAGCTGAAGTATGTTCCAAATGAAGAATCTTATATTATTATTATTGTTGTTGTTGTTGTTGTTGTTATAATTATTATAAACTATTAGCACAATCTAAAGGGGTGCCTCATACCCATAAATTGATTTAGGCAATTTGTTGTCCATGCTTTGTTCCCATAATTGCATGTGTGGAGCGTACGCAGCCAGGAGCTCGTTGAGCTCTTGCTCGCTGTACCTGAGCCACGTGCGGACGAGAGCGCACGTGCTCCGTCCCCATTACTCACAGGAAGTTCAGATTTTCCTCTCGTTTTCCGCTGGCGCGTCACATATAAAAACAGCTAAATCAGGAGCGGGAGGCCGCAGAGAGGATGCATCCACACCGCGAGTCTGTTTCTCGAAGATGGGGATGCGCGTAGCGGCATCACTAGCTCGGACGGGTCCCACAGTCTAGTATCTGTAAAGGCTCTGTTTCAGTGTGTGGATGGGCCCCACAGTCTGGTATCTGTTAAGGCTCTGTTTCAGTGTGTGGATGGGCCCCACAGTCTAGTATCTGTTAAGGCTCTGTTTCAGTGTGTGGATGGGCCCCACAGTCTAGTATCTGTTAAGGCTCTGTTTCAGTGTGTGGATGGGCCCCACAGTCTAGTATCTGTTAAGGCTCTGTTTCAGTGTGTGGATGGGCCCCACAGTCTAGTATCTGTTAAGGCTCTGTTTCAGTGTGTGGATGGGCCCCGCGGTCTTGTATGGAATGCAGACTCTGCCAGTGCTGATTGTAGCTGGCAGCATCACACCAGTCGACTGTATGTCGCCCAGAAAAGCATGTATGGAGCAGTGAGTCAAAACAGATTCAAAAAGTCTTACACTGTCATACCTCATATTTCCATACATAATATCATGGAGCGAGAGTTACTTCTACAAATCCGACTGCGGTGGGTTTTAAATGATAATTTAGCCAAGAAATTATATTAATTATATGAGGTCCCTTATACTAGGGTAAGTGCGGAACTTGTATTTAGTGTTTGTAGGAAAGTACAGGCTCCTCTCCCCAGGATTGTAAACAGGGGTGCAATCTGCCATGTTCCCAGGCTGTGAGCTGTGTAGGGCAGGATTCCACCCCGGCAGCCCGGTGGTGTGCATTCCATTGCCCCTGTTTACACAGACAGGTTTTGGGCGCCCTCCTCCCTCCTTGTTACAATTCTCTGTTTTTTTTTTTTTTTTTTAGTAGAGAGAGAGGGTCTGACTGTTTTCCTTGCCAAGTTTCTCTGGTCTGACATCTCTATCGCATCACAATTTGAAAAGGGGCTGGTTCAGACATGCTGTTTACATGGGGGGGCCCCACCATTGTAAACAATGGAAAAAGGCACAGGAGAAAGTGGAATACTGAGGCACTATGGGTATTGCAAGCTTTTACGAGGGAAGGTCAGGCTGTGGGGCGCGGTGGACACACAACTGCTTATACAATTCATATTCCGTTCTCCTATTCAATTACAGAGATATGCATTTAAACTCTGGGCTCAAAGGCTTAAAAACTATCATTGGTATATTAAGCATTTAAAGAGACAGAGAGAGAGGGGGAGGGAGAGAGAGAGGGACAGAGAGATAGAGAGAGTTTGTGTGCGTGTGTGTGTGAGTGTGTGTGTTGAGAGGGAGTATACATGGGAGGGAGGCGTGGCCTTTGAACCACAATGCACTCTGTTATTCTCTTCAGCTCTCAAGCCAACAGTTTGTATAGCATTTGATTTGATTTGATTTGACATCAAACCAACGCAGGATTATACAGGTTTTTTGAAAAAAAAAATCATTTTCTAATCTAAATCCTCTGGCAGGACAGCACACAGTGGGGATGGTCTTCTCGCTCTGTAATTAACACGTGTTGATTAACACTGTTAACTATGACACAGGAAATCGACCGAGGTTCGCCATCTTTGAGGACATTCAAATCCATTAAATGCTCCTTGAGGAGGCTCCTGGAGGATGCTTCAGCGAGGATACACTTTCTGGAAGTATTATTTCGGAACACGTGACGTATATATGATCCACCAGTGGGCCCACCTCTCCACATCTGCCACGTCTGTAATTGACTGTCGCTTCAAACTGACAGTTGACTGAGCAAGGACGTTCCATTTACCTAATACTATGTGCTGCCTCAGTTCCTCCATCTCATCTTTGCATCTCTTCTTCATGTCCTTCTTTGGGTGGAGCTAAGGATCAGGGAAAGGAGGTAACAAAGAAATGCAAGGAGGGATTGGAATAAATCCCTTATTTTGAAGTGGCCAGTGTTTCTGTGGTAATTATGCACAGCACAGCCCAATTCGAAAACACAAACTGTTCAGTGTAAAATCGACTCTGATAGAGTACTTTTTACTCTGAGAGTGTACACATGCCCCCCTACTGGAAGTTTGAAATACTACACTGAGAATTTTGTTGTCCACTATACAACCAGTAGTGTAAACTCATTCAAAATCCGCGGACCAGAAAGCAGTGAACGGGTACAGTACGTGATGTGCACACAGAAATTTCACCGGTACATGCTGTAACTGAACACTGCATCGCACCAAACCCCAGGGTGATGTCTCTTGAAATCTGTGGTTTCGGGGTGTGTTGTCTTGTTCCTCAACATCCTGTGAGTCACCTCCTTTACAGAAGAGGGAAAAAAAAAACAAGAAAGCTTCACAGACGTACCTGGACTCGTGTGAAACAAACGCTGGTGATGCAAAAGGCAGAGATCTGGAGCAGTGCTGGGGTGAGCAGTGGAAACTCCGCCATCCCACTTTAAGCAACCGCGCTGCTTTTGAAAGGGGGCCTCGCTGAAATAGGAGGGTTACACAACGTCTGCCTATTACAGCTCGTCACGAACCCGGAGTGCGTTATGTAACTCCCCTAAAAATGGCAAAGATGTTCAGTCCTCCCTTTATGTAATTGATATTTATATTATAAAAGTCGGCTTGTGAACCCCCGCTCGGCACCGATCGGAGCACTGTGTGAGATTACTCTCACCGTCTGACGGGCTGTACCGCAGCACTACGTAAAAACACACTGCGATTCCAGGAAGGGCATCTTCCAGTCACGTAAGACACAAAATCAACTGAATCCTTGTTTCCCAAAAATTCTCTACAACACACAATGTAGTTTGCAGTTCCATCCAATCCCAGGACTGCGTGTCCTAAATTGTGGAGTCACAAACTGAAATGAGTGCGAATGGTTAATTAAGACGTGCGTGGCTGAAATAGGGACTTCGGAGGAGAGAGTACACTGTGGCGAGGCTAGGCTAGGCTTAATTTATCGTCTGCGGTCAGTTGATGGTTCATTTCACAGTAGCTTTCAGTGGTGGCACAAATGAAACTCACGCAAAAGTGCTGCTTCTCAACTGGTCCAAACCAGCTCCTTTGTGTCTGTAAGCAGTAGTCCCTCTATCATAGAAAAGATCCACTGTCAGGCTGAGACCTAGAACTGCTTACTTAACATTTTGGCAAACCAATAATCTGAAGTGCTTGGAAACCTACTTCCTGATGGGAAAAGATTACAAACCTTTCAAAGCAACCTCACTCACAAATATGTTTTCATTTGCTAATGTAAAACACAGTTTATGGTTACTGGAAGTACATTCACCTGTTGTTTCTGGCACAGAGATATTTGGTCACAAACACCAGCCTGGATACAATCAATACATTCACTAATACCAACCTGGAGTCAATCAATATAGTCGCTGTCACATCCCAAAGTCCACCCGTGTTATATTTGGGGGGACAACTACAAGGACATAAAATCCATATCTCCCCAAAAAACCAAGGTTCAAGGTCTCAAATGTAATTAAAATAATGTTTAATGATACACAAAACCACAAAACAAACCAAAATGATGAAATATGAATAAAGTAGGTGTTAGATATGGAACTAGACAGGCTTTGCTTCAGTATATATCCACCTGTATGAGGGGATGCTACAGTATGTAAAAAACAAACAGTGTTATAGGTACGTGTGTCTGCTAAATGGCAGTAATGTAATGTGGTGATGTCCTCATACAGGGCCATGATGTGAAGGCTTCTCCAAGGCTTGGTGTTAGAGAGTACTAAAAGCTTTTAATTTGTGGCATGCTAGGTGGAACCCAGAGAGTAAGAGGCCCTGTCATTAAGTGATTTGCAGGAACCATGTTCCCTGCATTGTCAAACTATTTTACGCTCTGCCTAACACAGTCCGCCCCAGGTTCCCCCATGCACCCGACTGCTACCTCACCATTTAATTAACTTCTTTTCAGTCCTGAGAATGTAATATACTGATGGACTTGGATTAGACCGTTTCCTATGCATTATGATGTCAGAAAGAAAACATTTTTTTCCACATATATTCAAGGTAGAATGAAATTAAATATCTTGTTTGGGGTAGATTGAATTGAATTAGCCTCCAATCCAATCTGAAATATCTGCGGGTAATTCGATCTGATCTAAGGGGCTTCTGTCTAATTTCTGTGAAACGCAATTATAGGTATCACTACCTATGTATTTTCTTGGAACTTCAATAATGTTTGCAGAATGTTGGTTCAAAGAATCAGGTGGACAGCCAGATGCAACTATCGTTCATAACAACACAGGGTCCTTCATCTTTCATGATTCTGAAATGACTGCTTTGGGTTTCTCACTCAGGATGTATGTGACCTGAAAAAAAAAAAAAAAAAAAACATGATCTTATGTAAGAAAAGAAAATGTTAGCTGGAGAAATGAACTGTGAAATTCATATATAATATTTACTTTCATATCACATATCATATTAATGTGTGGTAACCAGTGATGGGAGTATGTGCTATCATATGACATCAGGAAGTCAATGCTTTGAACCAATCATTCTGCTTTGTGGTGTTGAGAGAAACATTTTAATTGGTTCAATTGGGCTTGTGACTGACAGCTCATTACAGAACATCAATCTCCCTAGTGGTGACAGGGTCTAGCCTGACAGCTGGCTCTTCCAAAGCATTTCAGCATCTTCGTTCAGTCAACTGTACTGTTCTCTGCAGAAATCTACAATCAACTAATTATGCCTCCACCTCTTCAACATGCATGTGTCAGGATCCATTGAAATCTGTAAGGTTTCAAGGGCAGTGAGATTCCAAGGCACACTGACAGAAACAAGGACATCTACTCTTGTGCAACAGAGCATGAGTTTTAATGTGTTCCCTAGCACTTAACAGATGCTTTTGTTGATTAATGATGCTACAAGTAGTTAGAAGTTGAGCTGTGTAGTCACTGGTGAGTCAAGCCATTACCTCTGGCATCCAATTTTACTTCACTGCACTATTTCAAAAGGTTACGGAATGGAAAGCTGTGCAGGCACTTGTGGTCTAGACTTCATACTTGCAACATGAGCTAAATGCCACTGTTTCTTATTGTCACAGCAATATAACCTGTAACTTGAATATGTTTAAACATAGTTTGGTAAGGTTTACTGTGACATCAGTCATGAAGAAGTGAATATAAGAAGACAGGGATAGGACCGATATTTCACATAGAAACCAAAGAGAAGATCCACCGATCGTGGAGCATATTGGTAATAAGAAACAGAACAGTTCCAACAATGACTGGTTCTGGCTATGCTTCCAGGGTTCCTTATGGTAATCAAGGTAGTATAACCAGAAGGTAACCTCCAGTCACCACTGGTGGTGTTGTATTTGTTGTTACTAACATAATCTTTGATTTGTGAGAGCTCCTATCTGGTTTCTATGCAAAAGAGACTGAATGTTGTTCCTGTACCTGTTGTATATTGCTAATTCAATACAGAGCCATGAAAAAAGTATTTGCCCCTTTCCTGATTTCCTCTATTATTGCATATTTGACCCACTGAATGGTTTCCAGAAATTTAGACCAAATGTATTTAATTTAACTAGTTAATATATATAGACTTCATGTAGACTTCATGGTTTGAGTGAGTCAGATTGATATCACTTTTTTTTTTTAAATTTCTAGTTAAGAATTGAATATATAACAATATAACATAACACAAACTGTAGTTCATGGTTACTGCTTCCAACCAATAAAATCATGAAAAATATGTCACACATCACAGCTCTTAGTATCCATTAATAATAATAAGGCAACTGTTGGATGAGACCGGTCCTCTGGTCATTTGGCTTTAATTAAAGTAGTCTTTGGCCATCATTTCCTAAAAGCACCATCTCTTAAAAGCAGAGATCAGTTGTAGTACATGGATTATGATTTCCTGGCAAACAATGAACTGACAAATGAATTTCTTGGCCAAAACAGCATTGATTTATACTTTTGGGCCCGCATCATTATTGCATGCCTATATGTTTGCATCATGGCTTTGCTTAAGGGTAGATGCTAATTTACTTCTGGTCTAACAGAGGCTGCAGTCAGTGCGCATGGTAATTCTGCAGGACAGTAGCCATGGTTTTTTTTGTTCAAAAGACAGCGTCTGGTCTGCAGACCACACACAGCTGTGCAGTTACAGACACTGTAGATGTTTGTTTTGTCCCTGGGTCTGGTGAACGGTGCACGTGGGCTGGCACGCAGTAGCAAATTTTAATGAGCGGTTGGGTGGTCAGTAAGCTAATTAGTGCTTAGCATGTGGTCAGACTGTGGTAACGGTGTGCATGTTATATCGGTGAGGCCATTTTAAAGTGTTAAATTCATCCCCACACCATGTGGAGAAACAGGACACAATGCTTGCAGCCTCGCGTTGCAGCAGTTGACATCATCCATTAAGGAAGCGTCAAAAATCCTCCTCTTGTCCACCGTCTTTTTTTTCTTTTCTTTTTTTACCCATAATGCTCCACTCTCTTTTTTCTTCCTGCTTTCACATCTGTTTCGTCCGCCCGGGCCGAGGCGCGTAATGCGATCGCCGCCGGAGGAGAGGAGACGAAAGCCGGCCCAAACGCCGTTCCCCCACCGCGCCCTTCGACCGCGCCCCGCCTCGCCTCGGGGGCGGGACGCTACATTCGTCCCTAACGTTGCGGCGTGGCCCCCGGCGGCTCTCGGGGGGGGGGGGTGATCTTAATCCGGATTGAAGGATGCCGGTCGGCTGTTTGGCGGCCGTCCAGGTTCAGCGGGCGAAAAAGAGACATCTTTTAACGCGGGGCGTGTAACTGGAGACGGCCATCAGCAGTAGGTTGCCGAGCGCGCGTTTGAACAGAGCTGCGGGGATGTCCACCTCGCGGGCCCGACTGCGGACTGATCGCGGGCTGCCAGCGGGACGTATCCATGGGAACAGAAAGGTTTCGTGCGGGACACCACAAGGCCTCTGTTATATTCAGGACTGGAGTTGGCAGATGACCCCTTTGGCCATATACCTGAAACCACAGAAACACCCAATCTTTGCTGTTTGGACCCTGTGTACCTGATCTCCTGTGTGTCAGTGGTTTTAGGCTGCCCCACCCATCACTGTCTGTCTGACTACTGCCATCTGCCTCTAAGGTAAAACAAAAAAACGTACTACTCACTTGTGCATGTGGAATCTCTATTTTTCATACAGATAGCCTGCCTCTCCATTGAACTGTTGTTACAATATAAAGTGGATGTGGGGATGGGGGTGCATTTCAAACATGTGTTCTTTAACAGCAGACTAAGAGGGAGCCAAAGTTGGGCTTCTTACACAAAGGACCCAGTTCCTGTGAAATTCCTCTTTTTTTCTGAAATATTTAAGAATAATTTTAAAAAAGTTTTGGCACACTAAGATTGATTTCAAGTGTCTTTATCTGTCTCTGAATCCTCAAAGCAAAGCTTTCGGTTAATGGACCCTCATCAGAGCACATGAGCACATTGAAATGCTTTAAACGTGGATGTGGAACCAGGAAAAACAACATTTAGCCGTTTACTTCTCTTGTTCAACTACTGAAGAACGCTGGCATCCAATGCAAATGATGACAGGAAATTTTGTCCTGTGTGTGTAGGTGTGTGTGGTGTTTCTGCATGTGTGTGCATGCATATGAATGTCAACATAACTTGTACATAACATATTGTACGCAATATGTTTATGTTGCCCCATATGCTGAAGAATATATATGGCAACAACGATAAAAAGGTTTTCCTACTTCAGCCAAAAGGAGCTTCCAAAAACCTGTTTTTCAAAACAGTTACAGGCATGTCATATGATCCGTTTCCAAAGGAACAAATATGGCAGTCATCATGTTCAACCTACTCTCCATTTGCATCCTTAACTTTGACTGCAAATCATTTGCAGGATTTGATTAAATTTACACAACCATTTTGTTATTGTGTGTGACCTGACTGTATGTGCTTAAAACTCTTAAACAAAAAGAGCAAACAGTAAAGTGGGAGGTTTGAAAGACTCTATATTATCACCCAGTTATTAGGATATCTGTGATAAATGTTATTATCCACCAGGAACAATAAGAAGAACTTTAAGACTGGCACTATAATTGCCAAGGCACATGCATGCTGGCTTGTCAGAGCAATATGCTTCTCTATTAATAGCTTACTTTGGGAAACCACAAGAGCTATTTAGCTCAGTTTCATGAGTCTCAATCTACCTCTGTATCAATATAGTTCCACGCTGTAGCTGAAAGCAAGAGGAAGCTTGAAGCGAAGCACAGGCGACCCCAGTCAAAAATGATTATTCACCTGAGCGATAATCGCTCGATCAGAGGGAGCTTGATTATGACATCATACATTCATCAGATTATGACATTAATAAACGGTAGAGCCGCCATTAGCCCGCTGACACATTAGCATTTTCCTGCCGCTCTGACAGTCGCGGGGTCAGGAGCCATTCCGGCGGCTACAGGGCCTTCGAGCTGCCGGGAGTTAACGCAGTTCTGCTAGCGTGCCCCGGCTGCCGGGAGTTAGCGCAGTTCTGCTAGCGTGCCCCGGCTGCCGGGAGTTAGCGCAGTTCTGCTAGCGTGCCCCGGCTGCCGGGAGTTAGCGCAGTTCTGCTCGTGTGCCCCGGCTGCCGGGAGTTAGCGCAGTTCTGCTAGCGTGCCCCGGCTGCCGGGAGTTAGCGCAGTTCTGCTAGCGTGCCCCGGCTGCCGGGAGTTAGCGCAGTTCTGCTAGCGTGCCCCGGCTGCCGGGAGTTAGCGCAGTTCTGCTAGCGTGCCCCGGCTGCCGGGAGTTAGCGCAGTTCTGCTCGTGTGCCCCGGCTGCCGGGAGTTAGCGCAGTTCTGCTAGCGTTCCCCGGCTGCCGGGAGTTAGCGCAGTTCTGCTCGCGTGCCCCGGCTGCCGGGAGTTAGCGCAGTTCTGCTAGCGTGCCCCGGCTGCCGGGAGTTAGCGCAGTTCTGCTCGTGTGCCCCGGCTGCCGGGAGTTAGCGCAGTTCTGCTAGCGTGCCCCGGCTGCCGGGAGTTAGCGCAGTTCTGCTAGCGTGCCCCGGCTGCCGGGAGTTAGCGCAGTTCTGCTAGCGTGCCCCGGCTGCCGGGAGTTAGCGCAGTTCTGCTAGCGTGCCCCGGCTGCGGGTTGGCCCCAGATGTGCGGGGGGAATTGTTCGTCGCTTTGAGTTATTGCGCTGAGTGAAGCAAGCAGGCCGGAGACAGAGCTGAAGCGCAGGTGTCTGCTTTATTTTCAATACGACCGCTCTGTGCTCATCAAGCTGTCCCACAATGCAATTTGTGGGGGTGGGCGGACTGTAATATGGGTCACCCAATATGCTTTTACCAAATACAGAACCAGTCCCAGAGATTCACTGTGGGGATTCTTAATCCCCACTGCGAGGGGAAGAGGGGATGGCTAGGGAACTGGGCCTGGATCTCAGAGCTTTCAGGTTTGATTCTTCGGTGGGCAACTGCTGTTGGTAATTTGCCTGGATCACATCAGTAAGTTAGGGTTTGCTGGGGTACTGGAGAGCCGCAGGATCTGCTGCAGACCCCAGCCCTGCTCTTGGAGAGCTACAGGGTCTCCTGGTTTTCATTTTACCTGAAAACAAGCAGCCATTTCAGACCCAGGAAGCCACATGAGCTGTGCAATCCGCAGCTTTATTTGAGCAATTAAACAACAACACAAGTAACAACACAAACCAGCAGATCCGAAACCAGCAGCTCTCCAGGATGAGTGTAATGCACCCTAGCAGATCTTGCGGTTCTAGAGGACTAGGGTTGGGGACCCCAACAGACCCTGCAGATCTCCAGGACCAGGTTTGGGGACCTCTGATCTGTGCTAACCCAAGTGAAATCCTAAAATCAATAATGCATTCCACATCAGAACACACTGCTTATTGTACAGGCACTTTCATCAGGTCATTTATGTTCAATCATCAGGATACAGTATATCATAGGACAGTGTCAGGTGTGCGTAACATTTACATCCTATCGCGTACAGAAAAATAGTCTTTAGGGTTATGTATGATAGTGTCACACGCCAGTGTGACACCCCTGGGAGGGAGATGCGGCAGTGCCAGGAAACACCGTTGTCTGTCGCATGGAAAGAGAGAGAGAGCACACCCACACAAACATTAAATAAAATAAATGCCATCTTCACCTTTCCCCCTCTGGGGAAAAAAAAAATTAAGTAAAACAACAAGCTAAAATAACGAAGACAAAAGAAAGTAAAACAGAGCGACAACTATTTCAGTTCCCCGCTCTGTAGCTGGACTGCTTTCCAGCAGACCAGCTCCTCCAACTTTTCAGTGGGGGATTCACTTATCACTGTCTTTTTAAAAGAAACAAAACTGAAATTAAACGCAACTCAAATAAAGAAACTCGCTCTCGGTGTTAGCCCCCTGTCTCAGCCCCGAACTGTGGAGAGCAGCACACCTTTAAGCACCTGGGCTGATTAGCTAACGCAACCCAGGTGCGGGTGCTCTCTCCACCACCCGGCACACCTGAGACCAATCCGCTTCTCCGGCGGACTGAATGCTACAGATAGTATGGCCACACAGATGTGGGTACCAAAATGTACAGGAGGGCATACAGAAAACCTAAAAACACTCTTGATGAACAACAGTTTATGAATAAGTATTCAGCGCTAACCCAAAAGCACAGCTGGCATAAAATACCTTTACAGAAAGAGATAAACTCCATAAGGGCGCAGTATTTACTGTAGCGCACGCAGACGGCTCACACGTGGAGCTCTAATCTTCACAGTTTTTCTTGCCTTTTCAATATGCATACACACCCAATCTGCATCCAAGATTTTCCTTTCCAATCCCCCAGCAAATGAATGCACATAAATGAAGTAAACAGCTTTATATTGGCAGTGTGGGACATTGGATTTTCAGTCATGCATAGTTTTTACCAATCCACCACCTCCCCCCCCCCCACCCCCACCCCCACCCCAAGACTGCTAGGATGGAAAGCCCCCACCCACTCCCCCCCTTAAGTACAGCATCTCCCATCTTGCATTTTGTTCCAGTGTTTAACTTAGAAGATTAAAATCCGATGGTTTTATCTACTTTACTGAGCCAAATCGAGGGGGTTCATTTTGCATAAAACATTAGTAAATGTCCATTAAACTATACTGTCATATCTCTTGAGTTACAGTCATCTTCTTATTTCCAATAAAGGCCACTTTACTGCTGATTATATAGGCTATGCATAAACACTGAAACATATTGCACCTGTTTCTAAAGGATCTGTAATTCTACAATTATTTTCTACGTTTTATTTTCATACTCTAGTTTGAGGCAGTTTAGCTTTTGAAGTGGAAATCGTGCATCATATATTATGACAGTACTGACTGCAGACAATATCAAGTGTAGTACAGCCGAGTGGAATATCAAACTGATGTTGCTTTTTCATAATAAACTGTTTTACAAACTTAAATAATGTCAGACATTTTTTGAATATGTATTAAATCCTCAGGTGTTTTGTGAAGATCTTGCATCAACACACAAAACTACAGAAAAGAATATTATTGCCTGAGAGAAGTAATTTCTGTGTACATCTCTCTTCTCTCTGTTTCCTTCTGTGACCTTTCACATTTTAACCATGTTTGGTTAAAGGTCACAGATTTTTTATTTATTTTGTATTTTCTTGCATGTTGGACTGGTTCTTCAGTGCATGGGGATTTGCCGAGATGATCTCCCACACAGGAGTGATTTATCCTAACCTGCGCGTTCACTCATGCTGGAATCCAATTTTACGTTCAATCTTAAAGAGGACCTCATACCGAATATTATTTGCATTTCCAAAATCAATCGCCTGTGCGCCGGAGTGAATTCCTTTTCGGAATGGCAGGATGATGGAACCACACGTGGAGTATCAAGAGAGGGCCGCATAGGTAGGCAGACTGATGTGATACTGAACACGATCCCAAGGGAGAGACTGGCGTTGGGGGTGGGTCTTAATGACGATATTCGCACTCGATTTGCTCCGCCCTGCCCAATACACTTCGTCACCCCCGCAGAAACGAGCCAAAATGGCTGTGTGATACATCTCAGTGTAATGAAGTGAAGCAAGGCGTAGAGTGCTCCGAGAAGACCCAGCTCGGACAAAATTTAGGAAGAGGAAGGAAGCTAAATCACTTCGGTTCATATCTACTGTACATCATGCACGGAAACCCACTGCACATTCGTGTGAGGATCTCCCATCGATGTTCAGATGCTGTACACACAACAAACGTTTTGGCAGGAAGCTGTCTGCCCATCTGCACTCAAAAATGATCAGTGTTAAATCAACTCGAACAGATACCATATGCAATTTTTTATAGTCTGAAGTACCCTATGAGGGTTGCTTTTACATATTTTATCATGTAGGTTAGTCATTTTGCCTACTGTCCAGAGAGCATCCAGAATTGTATCATTGTGACATAGGTATAGGCCTCAGTTTAAAGCATGCCCGTTGGCTTCCATGTCAAGTCCTGACAACCTATTCAATGCTATTCAACTACGCATGTAGGCAAAGAAAAGGCCCATAGCACCTGCTCGTTAAGTTCAAATATCTGACTAAATATTCTTTTTTAAAGTGCTTTTCCCCGTTTTTCTCGTCAAATCACATTAATTGGCAGCACTCATTGTTGAAACCTATTGATTTTGGAGAAGGCAGTCAAGCATGCAGTCTCCTCTGAAACACAGCCACCACCATCACCACCGGTTCCCACAGACATGAGTCGGAGGAAGACAGTTACTGTAGGGCCAGATGTAATAAGCCTTTAGCGAGCTGTCTCAGGCACAGATATGACGCATTCTACCCAAGGAACATGCGTCTTATGTGTTAACAGGCATACGGGGCTGGAAGCGCTGTATGCTTAAAATCTACGTGAGTCAACGTGCGCTTCTCTTCTTAACACATAAGCATTTGCGGGAGGACACAAATAACAGGCAGAGATATTATATGTGTGGCTGATTATGTATTCTGTTGAATTCATTAAAGGTCATGCAATTAATGAGAATCGATTTTAGCATGAAATTTCTCTGCTTCCAAAGAGCAGGCGTATGTCAAGGCGCTAAACGGAGACAGGTATAGGCCTCAAAGATGCGCTAAGAAAATTACACACAGTAAAATGTGCAGTGTCAAATCAACTCTTACAGTGTACATATGGTCCTTCTCTGATTCAGAACCATATATGCTCTGTTTAGAGTTGAATTAACGCTGTACATTTTACTGTGCAGTATTTAATAATAATAATAATAATACATGTTATTTATAAAGAACTTTTCCCTTGCTCAGAGCACTGTGCAGCACTGCAGATACAGTGAAATGACCATAAACATAGGTAAAAACTAACATGGAGCAAGAAGAAATGTACACAAGTGTGACGTTAAATTCAGCGACAATGAATGGGTAAACACAGAAAAGACAATGAGTCTGCATTGTCGACCCATTTAAACAGATGAGTTCTTAGTTTCACCTTAAAGGTTTGTAAAGACCTGCCCTCCGTAGGAAGGGCGTTCCATATCCTGGGGACCGCAAAGCAAAAGGCCTGGTCACCCAATAAGTGGAGATTGGCAGAAGGGACAGTGAGTTTGTCAGAATCAGAAGCGCGTAGAGGGCAGGCCTTTTGGAAGTTGGCAGATATAGTTTGGGACGTTCTATTTCAACTCCCTCAGCAAAAAACCATCAAACGGTACCCTTAAGCAGCCACACCATAAATAAGGCTGTGCGGTGCTGAGTGTTTAAAAAATGTATTTATTAAATTAACCAATGCACAGCACTGGGAAATGATTGAAATACCACGTGGAACTGTAGTGACAATAACAAGTGCTTTTAGTTTTAAAGAATCAGTGGGCAGTTGCCAATAGTAAAAAATATAAGTAAATGCATCGATAGGCTTGTGCATTTAATAGCTTTTGTTCATCACAGCAAGAGAATGCCTTTTAACCTTTGAGAGGACATTGTTAGAAACAGAGCATGCTCAACTTGCATTACTAAAATACTATAAAACAAACAAACTAAATAACGACAAAAAATACCGTACTAACTTTAAATACTTGTCTGTCGGTTTGGGATCTGTAGGAGACAAAACATTTAGCGATATGTTTTTCTATAGGCTATGCTGATTGAAATCGATTGAATTTGAATTGCATTTAAAGAAAGAAGACATTGAAGACACGTACTTGAATTGATAGAACTTCCATTGATCTTCAAAAGTTACGGGCAAATCTGCACTTAATCCAGATCTTTGCATTATGGGTAGTAACCTGATTCTGCATTCTTGTGGGAAGAGGAAAACAAATCATGATAATGAAATGCAGATTGCAGAAGTAAAGAACTTCTTTCAACATACTGTAACAGGGGTATGGAAAATTTCTGTGCTAAAAATGTCTTTTTGCGGCACAACAATCAACAGCATGTACGGTAAAGTATCCTTTTTCATTTACTTTGGTGATCTAATTTCTGCCTATGCTCAGAGGAGTGTATATACACTGGAAATACAGTATTTCAGTATGAATACATCTTTGGTAGGGTAATTTTAACCCTACAGGGATACTACATGGGGTCCTGGTAGGCTCATATGAACTTGTTAGAGTTGATTTAACACAGAATTTTGCTATAAACATAAGATATGGTATATGTTAAGCAAGCAACATATATCCTTGCTAACATGACATCAGTCTATTTTAATGTAGATGCACACAAATACCTGCCCCCAGTTTGGCAAATTTAATGAATATTCATACTCATGAATAATAACAGTGGTCTCCTGTGTCAAATTGCCACGGCCATTTTGTTATCAATATTCTTACATTGCAAATGTGACGCTATTTTTTTGCCTGCATCGCATACATTTAGTGACAAATACACAAATTATGACTTCAACCATTAATAACAACAATCCACAATACACAACACGTTATAATACATAGTGAAGCACTCTTCTTCAGATAGTAAAACCATTTTTTGTTTTTAGTTTAGCTATACGTAAAAGACAAGCCACTTCACGCTCGATGAACCGTGCTCATATGAAAATGTTCATATTCATGTTCAAAAGATGTTCAAGCACGAAATATGACAACTTTATTTACGATTATGTTAATCAGCCCAATTACTTGTACAATTAGGGATGAAATTCCTAAATAGATCTCTGATATAGATAGAAATACCCTCAAAATAAAGCGAAGGGTTTTCACTTAAACCTCATATTCGCTGTTCGATCTCGAGAACAATGCGATACAGAAGAGCCAAAACAACAAAAATTGTGTCACTGTCCAAATACATACGGACTGCACTGTGCGTGTGTATGTGCACTTTCGTGCGTGCGTATGTGCGTGTCTCTGAGATATGTCTTCCTTTTAAGTCATCATCCGTATCTTTGATGAAGCTCAGCAGGGCTCTTTGAGCCCGGTTATGTGTAGCTTTAAGGAGTGAATAGGAAATCACCCTGAATAGAATGTTTTGCAGGAGGGGCTTGTGTTTATCTAAATTACCTCAGTCTGTTTCTCCCCCAGATGAAAACTCTTCTGATTTCCACTGGCTCAAAATTGCTCTTAATTGCTTGCGTCAATAGTACATAATTGACTGCTCTGATTTTTCAATACACTGAGCAATTATTATCCCGGTCCTGCACATATACTTACACAAGGAAATTAAAATGCTTTACCTGCTGGCTGCAATCGCCTTCGCTAAAATGTTTTTATGGAGAAATACAAGTGCTTAGGTATGGGCAAGGTTGTGTTTACTATAAGCCGAGTGGTAATAGCCATGCCATTTACCCCCCGAGACTGATGCACAGTGACAGAGTTTAGCACTGGAGTCAGAAAGATAATTCTGAGACGTGCTCTGGTCTTCAGATGTACTAAGCTTAGAGTGATTCGGTGAGTGGTGACTCATATTCTCTCTTGTCTCAGTTAAGTCATTTTAACAGCTGTAATGTGGATGGAATTGAAGATTAATATCCATACACAACAACATGTGCAGTGCTAAATCAACTGTGATAGAGTCAATATTTCTCTGATGGAGAACATTTTATCTCATTTGCACTTACGTAAATTCCCTTAATACTGAATTAGCATGGACATTTTACTGCATGTCATTTGTTTGCTTATCAGAAATATCTACATTCAGAAAGTCTTATTTTATACATTGTATTTCTTACATGTTATCTAGAAACAGTGCAGGTGTGCATTCACTGCTCAAGTAGCTTGAATGAGGGCACAGCAACTGTGGATTCGAACTTGCAGCCCTTCGGTTAGAAACCCGGTTCCTTGATCAGATCTACAGCGATGGTGGTGATAATGATGATGACAATAGTGTACTGGTACTGGTAAAAACAATAAGGTGATGATGATGATAGTTATGATTATGATCCTTATTATCTCTAGCTGTAAAAATTGATTTTATGTTTAAAAAAAGTGTATGCTGTGTACACTCATGTCACTCCGGATAAGAGCATGTGCTAAATGTTGAAATCTAATAATGATTATTATATTCATGGAAAAACTGAGCTGATGAAGATGTGGATGATGATTATGATCATGATGACGGTGGTGATGGTGAAGATGATTCTCATAGAGGTTGATTAAAGACAAATGGAAGAAGACAGGTGTAATAAAAATCAGACGTCCCACAATTTTTCCATTTTGCGAAGACTAATATGGAAAAGGCCTTTGACAGAGTCTGTATTCTTTATGTTTTGTAAAAGAACTCCTTGATTTCAATGGCAGATGCAGAAAATACAGTTGTACGAATCCAAACCTGTCCATCATGCATTGCGCCTAATAAAAATTCCTGGGCTGAAACATCACATGAGCCAGTGCTTGCTGCATTGGGGGGTGAGTGCATTCTTCAGTTCAGGCCAAAGGGATTATTTTGCAAATACTGCTCTTGCAAATTTGGGATGATGGATTAGTCACGGGACTCATTTGCCGTAGACTGATGTACAAGGAGACCAGTTAGAAGATATGGGTTCCTTTCTCTGAAAGATTTTTTTTTCAGTCGTGTATAGTTGCCTGAGTTCTACGGCACCTTAATCTTTGACAGGTGTTTGGGCTCCAACCAAATCGGCCTAAATTGTGATATGATATAAAACAGCCATGCACGCAGTGTAGGAATGTACATGCATAGCTTGGGTAATAAAGGGCTCTCCTTCAGTCAGACCCTGCAACTAAGAAACGGGAGACCGGGGTGGGGGGGGGGGGGGGTGGAAGGGGGTGGGGGCAGCCTGTTTTAATTGAAGGCCTGGAACTCTCCTGGTACCACCGAAAACAACATTCCATGTAATTGGATATTTTCCGACATCAAACGATCTGATAGAGTTTGTTAACATGTAGCTTGAGGCCTTCTCTCTCTACCAAACCTCCAATGCACCCCCCTAACAAACCCCCAGACAGATCCTCCTCCTCTTCCTCCTCCTCAAACCCCCCACCCTGCCACTCACCCCTATGCGGTTTACCAAATTTCAAAGTCTGATTGAAAAAAATGTCATTTTAGCATCGATCTGATTCTGCACAGCACCAGTGAGATCTGCACAATAAATCAACTGGACATGCTTCTTTGAGACCTTACAGCACGACAATGAGCCCAAACATACGCTAAAGCTAGGAGTTTTTCCAGGGCTAAAACTAGGAACGTTCTTGACTGGCAAATTCAATCACCCGACCTGATGCCCAGCGTCAGGCAATGCCTATGGGTTGCAGACTTCAGGCGGTCATCGAATGCAACGGATTTGCAACCAAGTAATAAATATGACAACTTTATTTATGATTATGTTAATTTGTCCAATCAGTCCAATTTTGTCTTCTAAAATGGGGCGGTAATTTCTACATGGATTTTTTAAATTAAAGCTGACAGTCCGCATTTCAACCTCATATACATTGTTTCATTTCAAATCCAATGTGCTGGAGTACTGAACCAAAACAACACAAATTGTGTCACCTTTCGAAATACGTATGGATATAAGACCAAATACTTATATCTACTATGGATGCACTGTAAATATAGATATCAGTATATAGTGATGAGGAGTGAAATTTTTTTAAATGAGAATATTAAAGATTTTTGTCTGGAGTGGGTAGTCTTTTTTTATTTGTAGGTATGAGACAAGGTTTCAATGAAAGACAAGTGTCTGGCATTCTCTTCACAGAGAAAATTGCTCTCAGATTGAGGCCAACATCATTTGTGCTGTGCATCATGGGATAGGATGGGAAAAATCACTTTAGTACATCGTGTTCCATAGCATCTGTGAGGCTCAGCCCCATTTGCCATGTGCACCATAATGGCTGCCGTAATGTGTATATGGAAACAGAACCTACAGCATCTGTGCAGCACAGTGCCCCTGGCGGCCATGTTTATCCTGCCGTTGGTCTAGAAGCTTCTCTGATGAAGCCCCCTTAGGTTTTGGGGAAGTAGCAGGTTTTTCGATAATTACCTGGGGATCGACGAAAACTCCCTCACTCTCATATGAAATCCTATGCTCCCAGTGTTTTTTCTCTGACAACTTTGGGTTTGTTTCCATGGTGACCATTTTATGGGCTCCTGAAATAAATGAAAATTCTTCGGTTTTTTGTTTTCCATCTCAAACATTTTTGTTTACATCTGTACAATGTAACAGAAAAAAGGCAAGATCAGAAAAAAATAAATTAAAGGGTTTTTTTGTTTCGTTTTTCTACAGGAGGACTTTTGATGCGCACAGAGCTTTCACTGTACAAAACCTGTGAAAACACAGTGCTGCCAGTCACATAACAAAGGCTCTAAGAGGACTGTCAACACATTGCTTTCCTCCGTGTTTTCTTAGCATTCAGTGTAGCCTGGACAACCACATTTTTAAAAAATCACACCCATCACACTCTCTAAGATTGTCAACTAAAGGCCTCCTCCCCATCCCAGCCACACCCCCACCATGCACCCTTAGACCTTCAACAAGAGGGGACTAAGTAGTCACAGCCAAGGCACCCATTTTATGGAATAATATCACAGATTGTATTAGGGCCTCTGACTTTGTGTTGTCTTATAATGTATAAAGATTTACATTTCTAAAACTTCTGTAAATGTTCTTCATTATATATATATACGAAAAGCCACTCTGAAGGCCAAGGTTAAAACAGCAATGCCCTACCTGGGTCATGGAATTTATATACTTTGACTGAATATTGATGATAAAATTGCACATTAATTAAAAACTAAAAATGTAACAGAAGTTCAGTTTTATAAGACGTGAGCATCTTTCCCAGCCTCATGTCTGTGCAAGCTTGGCTTTTGGGCTACGGTGTAAAAACAAGCAGCTGCTGACATCACATGCTTCAGAGGAGAGCACATGCTTATCTACACTCTCCCACATAGGCTGTGGAGACGACAGGAGATTGGGCATTCCACACTGGGGAGAAAATGGGGGGGAGAGGCATTAAAAATGTGTCCTTTGTAAAGACATTTCAAACATAGCTTTAAATACCAAGCACTGTAAGTTATGCTTAAAGTTTCAAATAGCCTCATCTGCTGAATAATCAGAGCCTCCTTGTTAGCATGGCTCAGTCTGGGAGAGCAAATCCTGGCAATCTGACTACAGGGAAGATTTTATTTTATTTTATTTTATTTTATTTTATTTTATTTTATTTTATTTTATTTTATTTTATTTTATTTTATTTAAACAACTCTCTCTCTCTTTCTGTCTCTCTCTCACACACAATCACATGCACACACACAGGCACACACACACACACAGCAAAACATGGTGAAAATCAGTATGACCACATCTCCCTGTGTCCAGCTATTCCGTCCATCCCAGGGGTGTCACCTAGCTCACAGGTTCAAATCCCATCAGTGAATGGTCATAGTACCTAAATATCTGACACCACAAATGGATAACGTGCAAGCTGAACGATAGTATAACAAATATTATATACACTACCGTATATTAGCTGTTTGTTTTTCTCCTCATTTATGACACATTTTAGGGTATTTTACAGACTCAACGGGCTGCTGTGTAGGAAGCTAAAAAAAGGAACCGAAAGTTCATTGTTAGAGCTTAAATATTTTTAGTGATATAGTGGTGAACTGAAGGCAGAAACTCAGCTAACAGAACATTTTTCAAGGAAACATCCAACAGGGAACATTCCATTCAAGGCCTCATTCAATTGTTAGATAACTTTATGATGCGAAGCTTCTACAAACGGTCTTGGAACATACTCATTGTTCAGAGGAAGTTCTGTCACAGTCACAGAAAAACGTTCCTGGTATACCAAATCTAAACTTGACTGGCAACTTCTCCTCGTGGTTATCGTTTAGTCATGAAAAAAGCATCGAGGAGGACGTGACGTTTTAGGCATGAGCAGAATGTGTCAAATGCATTTTAAGAATGTTCTGAATGAAAGCATTGGAATGGCAGATTGTTTAAGATGGCTAACATTCCTGATAAAATTAGCATAAATGGCCATCCACTGTTCAAGTTATTTTTGTTCAATATCAAGAAAGTTTCTTCTGACGTTCAATCAATGTTCAAAGAGCATCCAAGAAATTGGACAAATGTACACAGGCTGCACACTGTAAACCAAGAAGGTTCAGTTTGCTTGAATGGTTTAGGGAAACTTGAATTGTCTGAGTAGGGTAAGTTGATGTGTTCAAGTATTCACTGCTCTTTAACAAGCAAGTTAAACTTTTTATTACTCTTTTTAAATTGTTGAAAATACTCAGTTTGTTGATTAAAAGTGTATTTTGGTTTTACAGTGTGGTAACACTTACACATTCCTAACATTCTGGGAAAAGTTCACTGGGAATGTTGCTGTTGTCTGTGAGTCAGTGACACTACCGTCTCTAGGACTGATTACTCCCAGACAAAAGCGTGACACACAATGCAAATGAAAATTCCTGAGTTAAAAGTCAAGTAAGAAGCACACTGTGTTGAATCTGGACCTCTGCCAATCAGTGTGCACATGAAAAGGGAATATGTCTGTGGGCCATTATGTCTGTATGTTTCAGCTTCTTATGTGAGCTCTCAGTACATTCTTCTGTGCAACATGAATCAGTAGGTCCTTATGTACAGTGTCCATAGACCCTCATGCACAGAATCAGTAGATTTCTATGTATATTGTCAGTAGACCTTTGTGCACAGGATCAATAGATCCTTATGTACAGTGTCAGTATACCATTATGCACATAATCAGTAGATCCTAATGTACAGTGTCCTTAGACCCTCATGCACAGAATCAATAGATCCTGATATTTGGTGTCAGTTGACCCTCATTCGAAGAAACAGCAGATCTGTATGAATAGTGTCAGTAGATCCTCTAGCACAAAAATAAAATATCCTCATTTACAGTGTCAGTTGATCATTACTGTATACACAGAATCTATAGAATCGGAGGGCTTAAATCCCAGCACTGCACTGAAACCACTCATTCATTCAACATATATGCTCATTTGTTCAATGCTTCTAATTGAGGCTTACTAAGAGCAGTGATGTCAGAAAATCATCACCCATAACTGAGACTTACTAAGAGCGGTGATGTCAGAGCATCAGTGCTCGTAACTGAAGCATACCTAGAGTGGTGACATCAGAGGATGTCATAACTGAGGCTTACTTGGACAAGAGATGTCAGAGGATCAGTGCTTGTAACCAAGGCTTACTCAGAGCGGCAATGTCAGAGATTTGGCCTTCATAACCGAGACTTCCTCAAAATGCTAATGTCAGAAGATCGGCTCTTGTGTGAAAGTTTAGGCCACCGTAGCTCACATTTTAACTCCTGTCATTCATCCCTAATTGAGAGTCTTCAGAAAACACATCAGACTCCATCTCTGGATTCACTGAGACACTTGTAAACACAGCGAGAGTTTGTTTTGGAATTGTTATCCCACTGAAGACTTACACAAACAGAAGATGGCCTCGGTCTCAGTACACTGGAGATCCTTTAAATAAACACGTTGCTGAGATTTGAAACGAAAGCTTCTGGTCTGGATTGCATTTAGACCACATCAGGGGAACTGTAATTAAATTAGCATTGGATGAATATATTTTGATGGTGAATCCTACAAAAGTGAGTCACAAAAGTGACTTTGGGTAATTCAATACATATATTTGTTGTTTTTGCATAGTAACAACTGAGACTTATTTTCGACAAAGATTGTTGTAAATGAACTCCCTGTTTTCAGTGACCTGTAACAGAAAGATCAGTCAAATGAGTCTTGACTAGTAAGTTAAACATTTTTGGAAAGGACAAGAAATTTTTACAGAACTGCTTTAAATTCAATTGTTTGAAAAAGCAAACTAGTGAAACTAGTTTTTGGAGCCATAATTGATTAAAAATGTATAACTAATTTTCATTTTTTTATTGGTTCAACCTAATGATTCAGTTCTGTCATTATTTATTCACTTATTATTTACTAAAGGCTGATTAAGGCCTGGTTAAACCTTACATTTGTTTACTTCTGCCTGGAGAATTCAGTCACTTGTTTGGCTGGTATGTTGTGTGATATCCTTTATCAAACAGTGCAGCAAAGCGAAGTGGTCGAGATGGCGTGTAGGATTGAATCATGTCCTGTAAGTAGGTGAGGGCTGTCCTGTCGGCTGCAGTGTAGGCGAGGGCCAGGACTTTGAACCTGATCTTGGCAGTGACCGTTAGCCAGTGGAGTGACCTCAGCAGGGGAGTGATGTGACAGAACAGGAAACTTGAAGACAAGTAAGGCAGCAGCATTCTGAATCATCTGTAGTGGCTGTATGCTGTAAGCTGGCAGGCTTGCAAGGAGGGAGTTGCAGTAATCAAGATGGGAGGTCACCATAGCCTGGACAAGCAGCTGGGTGGAGTGCGTAGCCAGGTATGATCAAATCCTCCAGGATCAAATCCTGTTGTACAGGAGGAATCTGCAGGACCGCGATGTTTCCTTGATGTGTTCCTTGAGGTCCAGCTGGTCACCCAGGACCACCCCCAGGCTCTTTGCAGAGTGAGAGGCAGTCACTGTGTTGCCATCGATAGTGATTGTGGGCTCCCATAGTAAGGAGGTCTTGTAGGGGATGAACATCAGTTCAGTCTTGTTGAGGTTGAGCTTCAGGTGATGCCTGGCCATCCAACTTGAGATGGCAGCCAGGCAGGAAGATATTCTCTCATTGACCTGTAGGGCAGAGGGAGGGGAAAAGAAGAAGAGAAGAGAAGCCGTGTGAATTAATGACTGAACCAAGAGATTTAGTGTACAGCAGAGGCCCCAGCGCAGACCCCTGTGGGACTCCCGTAACAAGGGGGTGAGGAGCAGAGACAGTCCTCATCCAGGTAACCTGGATGATCCACAGAGGACCTGTGCACCAACTGCACATGAAGTCTGCTCGTATGCAATGACTGTGTAGCTCAGCCGACGGACTGCAGTGAGTCAATCAGCATTTGCGTGTAACCTTTTTACGGGCAAAAAGGTAAAAAGGTTACAGGCAATAAAACCTTTTAAAATTCACACACACTTGTAACTTTACATGTTCTGTGATTCCCAAAATTTGGGATTTTTGAAAAAACAACAACAACAAAAAAAAACCAAAAAAAAAAAACCAAATCAAACTCACTAATTTATTCCCATTAGTTCATTGTGTATTTAATGAACTGAATCCTGTAAAGGATTGAATCCAGACCACACTGATTAGTCTCTTTGAAATTAATTCCAGGCTTGTGAATCAGACAAGAGCCTCTATAAAAACAAAGCCATATGTTTATATTAATATGAATGCATCAATGTGTGCTGCGGGTTTGTTCAGGAACCCAAAAACATGGGAAAAATGAAAACAGGAATGGACTGTGAAATGGCAGATCACACAGATCATTAGAAGATCTTTGCTTAAAATATATTGTGTGGCTGTTTATTTTTCATTTTAATGTTTACCATCCAGTGAAGCCAGGTTGATTATAATTCCCAGTTCATTACCCAGGCACGTTCTGGCTTTAAAAAGAAGTGCTATTTTATGTTTCCATTTTTCATAATATTCCCCTTCCTTCTCTGGCAGCTGTGGCTTTTATTGTGGCAATAAAAAGGAAAAGTGTTTTTGTTCTGCTAATTGCCAAAGAGGTTCCATAATTAAAGGCTAATAAAGCTTTAGCAGTAATTAGTTTCTGTTGTGCAGTGGTAGTCCATCAATTGTTCTTTGATAATACAGATCATTAGCATTCAGCGGGCCTTGTTTTTTAGCACTGGGGGATGCTGGGAAGGGAGCGCCACTCAAGCACCACCACATTCCATTCCCATGAAGCCACGGAGCCTGGCCAGGAGTTAACCCTCCGCTGCCCTGGGCGCTGCCTCCGCCCATCGGGCCGACCCCGCTCCGGGGCTGGGGGGGGAAGCCCATCTGCGGCCCCCGTTTAGCGGGTTCACGCTCCGGCACCGTGCCCGCACTCCGGGTAATAAGCACTTTGATAGATGGTCGGCCCTGGTGGGGGCGGGGCTGGCAAGACCGCACATCACGGTGACAGTTCACTCCATATCCCAGGACTGTATTATTTATGTTTCTTAAAAGAGGTACAACAGCTCATTCTCACTCTCTCTTTCCCTCTCTCTTCAGCCTTCCCTCCATCTCCCCATCCTTCCTTCCTTTTACCTTATCCCCCTCCTCCCCCCCCTCTCTCTCTGCTCTCCTGCTTTCTCTCTTTCTCTTTATTTCTTTCTCTCGCACATACCCACACTGCCCGTTCCAAGAGCAAGGCTAGGATACATTTTATTTTTTCCAGTTTTGTTCAGGCCAAAAACAAGGTTCTGTTTGGGCACTGCTTCTAAGAGTCCAATGCACTGCTATAGAGTGAAATCCACTCTCAGAGAGTTCAACATTTGATTGTGTATATGAGCTCACTAGTTCTCAAGTGTGTCACCCACATTAAGCACTGCAGCTGAACACTTCACTGATTCAGCCAGTGCTACAGTTGAGGCCAAAAGTTTAAATACACCGAGGCTAAAGATATTCAAACTCAGTTTTTCAGAACTATGCTCATGTTCATGTTACTATAGATTTCTTTTGGCACATCAATTAGGGCATCTACTTTGTTCACATCAGAGGTAATTTCAAAACAATCGATTAGAGACAGATTTATTTCAGCTTTAATTCACTATATCAGAATTTCAGTTGGTCAAAAGTTTACATATGCCAAGTTGATTGTCTCTTTAAACGATCTGGAAGATTCCAGAAATTGATGTAATGATGTTTTAGAAGCTTCTGATTGGCAAATTGTCATAATTAGGAGTTAATTGGCACCTGTGGCTGTATTTAAGGGCCTGCCTTCAGAGCCACTGCCTCTTTGCCCTTGATACCATGGGTATCATGGGAGCCAAGACCTCAGAAAAACAATTATGGACCTCGACAAGTCCAGTTCCTCCTTAGGAGAAATTTCCAAACAACTGAAGGTACCACGAGCATCTGTACAAACAACTGTATTCAAATATAAAAATCTTGGGACCACAGAGACACTGCTTCCTTCGAGAAGGAGGCACAAATTAACTGCCAGGGCTGAACGAACTTTGGTCCGAAAGGTTCAACTGAACTGCAAGACAACAACAAAGGAACTGGTGAAGGAGTTGGAGGCATCAGGTACCAAAGTATCCACATCCACCATTAAAATAATCCTACATCACCATAGCCTGAAAGGCTGCTGTGCAAGGAAAAAGCCCCTACTCTAAGACTGGCATAAAAAAGCCAGAATGGAGTTTGCAGGTGATTACTAAGATGAAGACCTAGCTTTTTGGAGGAGTGCTCTCTGGTCAGATGAAACAAAATTTGAACTGTGGCCATAACGATCAGTGCTAGGTATGGAGGAAAAAGGATGAGGCTTTTAATCCGAAGAACACCATCCCAACTTTGAAGCATGGGGGTGGCAGCATCATGTTGTGGGGGTGTTTTGCTGGAAAAGGGACTGGTGCACTTCAGAAAATAGATGGCATCATGAGGAAGGAGTATTATCTAGAAACACTGAAGCAACACAGCGACAGAAGCTAAAAAGTTAAAATTTGGTTGCAACTGAGTCTTCCAGTAGGACAATGATCCTAAGCATACCTTCAAAATTGTAACAAAATGACTTAAAGACAACAAAGTGAATGTATTGGAGTGGCCATCACAAATCCCTCACTTGGGTCCAAGCCATAACTCCCCCTGTGACAACTAACACACCAAAACTGGACACATAAGATGTGGAGTAAGGTTTTATGGACCGAAGAATCTAAACTTGAGTTTTTCAGAAGCAAGAGAAGGCAAGGGAAGGCTTCTATGCCTTGGACCCATGTCTGCAACCATCAGTCAAGCATGGTTGAGGATGAGTGCAAGATGGTTTTGATTGAAGGCATCATGAATGCTGATAAATAAAAACAAATTTTAACATATCATGCAATACTCTCTAGACAACATTTTGTTGGGAGCAAATTCATTCTACAGCACGATAATGACCCCAAGCACACTGCCAAGACGGTCAAACTGCTGATGTTCTCAAAACAACAAACTGGCCAACCCTCCAGACCTCCACATCATTGAAAGTGCTCGGGATTACTTTGATCGAGAGATGCAGAAAATGCATCCAACTTCAAAGTCTGAACTTTGGAGGTGTTTACAAGAAGCACGGAAAAACATTTCTACAGATTTCTTCAGAAAACTGAAAGCAAGTCCCTTGAAAGAATGGAAGCTGTAATAAAGGCAAAGGGCGAGCACAAGAAATAAAGAAAGACCTGATATTGCACAAGGTTGTGGTGAAATTTGGTGTTAAATATATGCTTGCTACATTATTTTCTGACCCTGAAAAATACATAACATGCACTTAATAGCTGGTTTCACTGGAAAGTAAATAAAAGGAAGGGTGGTCTCTGACTTTTGCACAGTACTGTACATTCAGTAGATAAAATAAATCTTTTTCAAAACATTTCCACTGCAACATGTTTTTTTGTGGAAAAATCTTATATTATATATAAAAAATACTTCTTTTGCTGTGTTTCGGGAGCTCATGAGAGTGTGTCTCTGTAAAAAGTGGTGTACAAATTAATAAAATTGAAAGATCATATTCGATTTCCCGGCATGGGATGATCGAGAGGAGAATAACATCATTTAAAAAGCTGATGATAAAAAATAAATACAATAACTTAATTGCACTTACTTAGTTCCTGTTTATTGTAATTATGCTTGTTCATCAACTGTTGCCACGTTGCTGTTTCTGCTGTGACGTTTTTAATTTCTCCTGTCATGCTAGCACTTTAAGTCTCAGTGGATGCCAAATCAGTCAATGAATCAGGCAATGTCTCTCTCTTTCGAAATGTTCTAGAAATATACCACAATAAATAAAAAAAATAAAAAAATCATTATCTGCTGATCTTACATTGTAGCTGTGCATGTCTGGTGCAGGGGAACTTGACCTGTGCACACAAGAGTTGCAGGCTTAAATCCCAAATGAAACAAGCAGTTGGTCACTTGAATAAGTCTGTTAACCTAAAATTATACAGTGAATATCAGGCTTGCTTTTATTATTATTATTATTATTATTATTATTATTATTATTAATAGAATGTCTGTTAAGAATACAAGTAATACAATGTAAAAATCTCAAGACCTGGTTGGCTGTGATTTTTCAGGTTTCTTCACTTTAGTACGTCCTGAACCTTACATTGTAATTTCTTTTGAATTCCACACAAGAACTGAATGGAATAGAAGGTCTTTGCTGTCAGCTCTTGTGGACTTTTATTCACTGTTTGCTATGAATGTAAAGTGGCACATTAAAACACAACTGAACTCTGAACTGGACGGAGAAAGATAAACCATAAATGTCATACCGTTGAATACTGTTCACACACAGCCTGTTGAGTGTACATAATAAGAGTTAGACATAACCTACACTCTTTAACCTTCTCCTGATTGGTCTGAGATAAAATGAAAAATTGCTATTGCTAATCTGTGTTGGATTTATTTAAGTGAAGCCGGCTCAGTCCAACTGCATAATGCTTGATTGAATCTTTAGCAAATTATGGATCTACTGGAGCCTATTATTGAATTAACTGAAGGTATGTATATGCGCAGACTACTTTTATGTTTCCATTTCTGCCATTATTTGTTGGGCAGATGTGACGAAGACTTTATGACAGGAATGCAGAATTATCATCAAAGAGAAAGTACTGCATAGCTGAACAACTGCGGTTCACCCATAGGCAACACTGTAAAAAAAAGAAAAAATAGAAGAAGAAACATTTTATCGTAAAATGCAGGTTTTATTTATTTAGTTAGTTAGTTATTTATTTATTATTTTTTTTGCCGTGTAGCCTACTCTTACGCGCCATTAGGTTCACAACACCTGCATTTAAGGTGTTTTTTAATCAACATTTTCCTTTAATTACTGTAACCATCCAATGCCTTAGTGAATACGAGATGATGGTGTACTATTGAGTTGAACTGAATGAGTCGATACATTATAGATTATGCTTTCTGTCCGCTTCGTGCAAAAAAGTAGTCTTTATGCGGTATTGTGCTGTGATCACGTGATACACCACAAGCTGTTGTGACGCGAGACTCTATTCATAAAAGAAAATACACAATCTGCACAAAGAACTCTTGAACAGGGTGTCTGTTCGTGCAAACGTAGCCACTCTAAACGACTTTGTAACATGCCTATACACATTTGTTGTTTTTACATTCAGACCATTGGTGAATCTATCACCGAAAGTCACGCATTAAAATAATGAGATAACTATTGAACAAACGAGCCCCCTTAAGGCCTATCTTTTTCTTCCCTGTGAAATCATGTCATTACACGCTGGCGGAACTATCATATAAACAATATTCACTAAACAACAGCCACACAGCTCCTGTCAGCCTTATTGATATGTACCGAATGCTTTTATACTGTATAGCACTTAAGGGTTATTGCTGTGAAATATGACCTGTCCTGCTTTGAAAACTTATTTGCTGCAATTGATACCACCTGTCGGTGGTCGGTATATAGAACTGAAAATGATGAAAATGGGTTGCTATTATAAACATGAATTTCTTATACTAGAACAATGAAAATATGCTAGGCTACGAGTCTAATTTTATGTAAGGGAAACAGAACATTTGAGTCCGTTCAGAGTGAGGTTGCTTGCACACAAGCCATTTATTTGACATAACTTTTCCGTGTTCCCAAACAACTGAGAAAAAAGCCACAAGAACAGCGATGGCAAGACTTGCAATCTAACAAAAACATCTTATATGAAATAGTGCTCATGCATGCTTACATTATAGTGGGAACGCACGGTCCTCCGTTCAATCTGGCCCCAATTTACTTTGATCCGAACGCTGAGTATAAATTTAATTTAAGCACGCGAAGAACAGGGTGAGTTCGATTATCGCTAAATGGAGCCAGTCTTAATAAAAGCGTTTAAAAAATACATGTTTAATGAAACGCGTGGTAAATCAAGGAATTTGTCCATTAATTGTTTCCTTTAAAAAGAAAGCTTGCAGTCTTATTTGTATTGTATCACACCGAACAAACTTTTTGAACTGACTTTTTTTGTTTGTTTAATTCCACAAAACAATTAAAAAAGCATATACTGTCTTCACACGACAAAGCCTACATACACTAAGCTACACTACATTATCTCTGCTTTTATGAATTGTGTGTATATACGTCACAGCATTTAAAATTCCCCCATAAATACAATATGCACGACAGTGGCAGCTTTCTTTGGCGAACAACCCAGGTTTCTCGCATTTTTAGTAACAGCAGTACTAAATCCGTCAGGCTGAAACTGGCGCGATGCGCGGCTGTGTGCTATACCGCCATGCCTCGGCTAATCTCAAACGCACAGTAACAGAAACTAGAACTGTTGCCAAGGCAGCTACCTACGTCCCCTCCCCCAGAGTTCCCCTGTTCCCTCTATTATCAGTAGAGGTCCCATGGCATTTAGCACGAATGGGACAGTCCAGCTATGCTCTCCTCTGAACTGAACGCACGAGCAAACACTCCTGCATGAAAAAAAAACGAAGGGGGGGAGAGTAACCGCAGCAGGGGGATATAGAATCGAAAGGAACATAGGGAAAGCGTTAAAGTGATAGTTTTATTGCTACAAGAGGATCGCGAAAATTTCCATCTCTGGAAAGTGTTGTTGTCAGTTTTCATATTTTTTTCCTTATTTAAATGAACGAATTAGCTAATCTGAAGAAAATATCAAGAGAGTCTTGACGAGCATCACCAAAGCTAGTTGGTGCTGAAGTTAGACCGCGAACGGATGCGAGGAAAGGGTGCACTGCAAGACTCAACCCCCTTTTTCTTTCTCTCCCTGTTTCTTTTTTGTTCGCTTAAACAAAAGAGAGAGCGAGTCAGAGACACTGAACCTGCTTTCATGCCGTCAGTCTTGCAGACTCTGAGATGGATGTAAGGTTTTATCCAGCACCCCCTTCAAGCGTGGGTTCGTGTTCTTTACAAACTGATCCAAATTGCCTGAGCTCGTTGGACTATTACCGCTGTAACAAGGTAATTAGCATCACCGTTTGTGCTGTACACGTGCGAGTGTCCGAGTGTTTCACGTTTCCACGTTAAGTCGCATATCATTTTGTTGCTGTGCTAGTGTACCGAAAGAGTTGCTTAAACAAACTGTTATAAGAGGTGCGAGGTTTCAGTTGTGTTTTTTCAGTATTATCGCAAATATGCTATTGTTTCCTTACTTCATGTCGGAACCCAGTATGGGCTACACCGAGCACATCGTAGGCGCGCTTACCTCCAAATATGACAGACTTAAAATTCCTAAACTTTGTGGGATCTTATTGAAGGAATCCAAAACTGACAGGGCACAACTAACAGGTCACCACGGCCTCGTTTAAGTAGTTACCATGTCCAAGTTAGTAGGATTTGGGACTGTGGAACGTCCTGAAGCGGGAGAATAGTTTGTACATTAAAATGATTGTTTCTGAAACAGGAATATGGGACTGCAGTTTAGCACAATTTCGAAAGGTGGACAAGTATCGCTGTTATCCTCTTGTCTGGTTTCATTTGTTTGTTCATTTAAAAATTGTGATGATTAAACTCAGTAATTATATCAAATTGTAAAGACAAAGGACTGTTTTCATAATATGTTCTAGGTTTTTCTTGGCTGTTTCTTGGTTCAACTTTAAGCTACCGATTTACTCCAACGATGACGCGAGTTACAATACTGGAAAAAGAAGTGAAAGACCAAGAGAAAGCTAGTGCAATAATATCTCTAATTTGCCAAGTCAGGAGAACATCCCTTAAAATGACTTGCCAGCCAGAGCACAGTCTGAAAACAGAAAACTAGTTTTCTGGCGCACAGTACTTGTTTTCCAGTAGCGCATCCATGTTGCTTTTCCATACTGCTGCATTTATATATATTGCTAGATCGAATGTACTACCCCAGTAAAATGTTTGTGTTATAGAGCCAAACCATGCACGCGTCCTGGTCACCATATCGCATAGGCTTACTGTGCGTTAGCTGTCGCTGGTGATTTGAATATTTAAAGCATTTACAAGGCATGAAAGGGATCGTCATTATATCGGAACAATCCGGTTTGCATAAACGGGTATGTTCAAGAGCACACATGGAATAGGTTTCATGGTGGGGGAAAAATAATCTGTGGATAAAATGTGTTTAGAAGTCCTACTGAGCAATTTAAGAGGTTCGCGTTTATCAAATCAACGGAAACGTGTCAAAACATTAAATGAGATGCGCGTTATTTCCTCGCATATAATAAACTGGAATGGTTATAACAGGTTTTGACAAAGTAGTTCAAGGTAATCCAAATAAATCCAGATTGTTAACTGACGGTCGCTTAGTTTATGTTGTAATATCATGCGTTGTAGACGGCAAGAATCGGTTTTACTTTATACGTAGATACTTTTTCCCCCTGAGCGACAGCGCAGCTGGCTAATAGCACTAGCAGCGGTACCTTGTTTTTACTACACTTGCGGACTAACCGAGTGGTTGAATGGTGAAGTACAGGGTTACTTCATATATAGGGCTGTATTTTTGAGCAACATTACACAGAAATGTAAGTAAAATAATTATTTCTTGTCTTCTACTGTTGCCATGGCTTATTCCCGTATAATAAACGACGACCTTTGTTAAAGACACGCTGGGCTATAGCAAAATAACGTATCGTGAAGCTGCAGATAGCTAAATCGGCGTTGAATATTGAAGCTATTTCAGTTAACTTTCTTATAACGTTCACCTGTCTTATATTAAATAGTATTTCAAGCCCACGGCACGAAGACTGAATCAGTGTTTTGACATTGTTGAGCAAGCGTTCTGAAAAGCGCAAATGATGGACACTATACGTTTACGCGTAGAATGCGCCGCGGCTATTCTGGATTCCATCAGTCGGTATTGCAGGCGGTCCGCTCAGATCAATATCCACGTGAAGGGGTCTAAAGTATGTTTAGTTTTAGGGAAAACTGTGTGTCAAATATGAGATTTCAAGAAAGGAAAGTAAACTAAACGTAGTGAACGTGTGTAGATAATGGATAATCCCCAGAAATATTTTTTGCAAAATGCTGTCATTGTCGAAAATAATAGTTCCCGAAATTATCAGTATGTGTAGGCTACCCAGTATAGATTCCCGTGGAACAGTGAAAAAGATGACACCCGATAAAGATAAAAAATAAAATAAAAATAAGTGGGCTATTGGCCTTTGAGAAATCGTGGTTTTAGGACGTGGATGTGAATATCCGTTTTATCCTAATTATTTGATCATTCAAGAGACGGTTTTATACAGGATATCAGGTGTTTTGTGCTGTTAAACACGGTTGACTTTTTGGAACTTTTCAAAAAATGGGCACAGTCGTATTCAAAGTCGTATTTTAAAACTGAGTCTGTAGAAAAGGGCTCCAGACTTGAAGTGATTTTTTTAGACATAGGCTATAAACAAATCTGCTTGGCTATACATTTCAGTAAGATACTAAAGTGAACTGAAGTTTCCTTGCTCTGTGCAAATGCAAATTTCCACTATTCTTAACTGACATTCCATGACAGTCATTAGTAATTAATAATTTTAGGGGAAAAAAGATTTCTTTGTGTGAAATGTTCCGTTTGTGAAGTCTTTTGTGGACAGTAGTCACTGACGCCTGTCTAAAGACTGTTTATGATCTGTCGGACAGATGCTTGGGGTTTTTTCTTCATTATGGTGATAATTCTTTGGTCAATAACTGTAGAGCAACTGTAGTCTTCCTTGGCCTACCAGGCCCTTTGCAATTACTGAGCTCACCAGTACTTTCTTTCTTCTTAATGATGTTCCAAACAGTTGATCTTGGTAATCCTAAGGTTTGGCCTATGTCACTGACAGTTTTTTTCTTATTTCTCAGCCTCATAATGTCTTCCTCTCTTTCATTGGCACAGCTCTAGTCATTATGTTGAGAAATGCAAATAAGAGACTCAAAGCAACCGAAAGCCTAGAGTCGAGACTAGATACTGAAAGCTCTCTTATACCTGCACAAAGGAAACAAGTAAACACACCTAAGTAATCAGAAACACCTGTCAAGCCATTTGTCACAAACATTATGGTCCATTGAAATGGGGTGACTATGTTTAAAAAGTCATGTAATTTCTACATGGTGAAGCCAAAACATATAAAAATACCCTTTAATAAAAGCGGAGAATCTGCACTTTAACCAAATGTGAATTGTTTGATTATAAATCTAAAAGGGTGGAGTACAGAGCCAATAAAAATGACTTTGTCCAAAATATTATGGAGCTCACTGTACATATATATATATCAATGTTTGGGACAAATGTTTAATTAAGGTATCTTTGGGACACACACACACACACACACACACACACACACACACACACACAATCCCACCATCTCCTCTCTGTTTAAAATAGTCACTTTAAAGAAATGTTGGGTTCAGTTTGGATACTGTGCTCATGAAGAGCCCTTTCTAAGGACTGACAGGCTGTACATGCTGCTATGTGAAACTTTGTTTATTTATATTTCTGTCTAGTTTCCTGCCTTCGTCTGCGGAATATGGTGGTAATTGACATAAATGACACACAAGGCCTCAGGAGCTTGATCCATCAGTGCTTCAGCCCCCCCTCACCCTTTTGTACCAGCGGCTCATGCACTCTTTACTAACAAAGACACTGTCAAGTCAGTGCCGAAACAAAGATGTGGAGTAATTAGTTCTGCTGAACAAGTACTAAGTGACACGCACAGTGCACAGTGGTTTTAGTTTCCACGACCCCAGCGAAGTTAGTTGCATTGATAATGGGGAAGCTGAACTGCACATTACCTCAGGAAGCTTCAGGGCTCTTGGCAGAAACAACACTTGTATTTACGCATTTCCGTCCTTGTCACGGTGACTTTTCGATGGTATGTTATGAGCGGAAACCAGCGGGGGGCGCTGTCCTGTGCTGCACCTGCTGTGCGTGGTTTCAGTGTCTTTACCTTCAAAAATCTTGGGGTACATCACACTGGTGGATGGGTCAAGATGCACTGAAATGTGGGCGAAATGCCTGGTGTGTGATCGCTGTACTGTACACAGCAAGGTTCCTAGTGTTAAATCAACACTAACCCTGTCAAATCAGCACCAGTAGTGTTCATTGAATTAATTTGCATGTAGTATGGACAATGAAGGTTTATCTCACTGTTAGAACCACTTTATCAGTGTTGATTGTACACTGCATATGTTTAGCTGTCTATGAAAGACAACAGAACCCTTTTTTCAAGGTGCACATTTCCAATTACTCACAGAGTAACATGTTAAGTATGAAATCTCACAGAGTACATATGTGAGAAGTTTTTGATTTGGAATGATAGACCTGAGTTGATTGTCTGAGGTGCTTTCACAAATGTCTGCTAAAATAAAAAAGTATGATAAAGGTTGATTCTGAGGAGGGCAGAATTCGATTACAGTTTAACGTTCCAACAGCTGCAACGTCCCGCTAACACGTTCGCTGGCCCTCACGGCAAGGCCGCCGAAGATTTCGGGACGCCGCCGCGTTCGGGATCCGCCTCACAACGAGGCGACGCCGCCATCGCGTCGCGTCGCGGTATAGGCCGACGCCTGGGAACGCGAGGGCGCCGCGCCGGGGCGAGCGGAAAAAGAGGATCTAAAGAGGAGATCAGCCAAAACCCGGACCGGCGTTTGCGGGGAATTAATCGGACTGTGAAACAGGTGGCGGATCGTCCACACGATCCGCGCCGAAATTTACAGTTAATTAGGACGATTTTAGGAACCCCTGACGCACGGACTTGGCTCTGTGGCTCCGGAGGCCAACCTAACAGTTTCCTAGGAAGAGACCCGACGCCTCACATGTGGAGAACTCGGCCATAAATTTTAATGAGACTTTCAGTGCTGAGCCCCGTGAATCTTTTCTAGTTTTTTCTTTTTTTTTTTTTTTTTTTTAAAGAAGACATTACAGAATTATTCATCAGACGACGGCGAACGTTCCGGACGGGTCTTGAGAGGAGTCATTAAATCATATCGGCCTTCACAGGGATGCAAATGAGCGATCGGGACATCAGGATCATTGGGGTTCGTGTTAACAAGGTGTTTTGTGATGGCATTTAAAAAAAATTAAAAAAAAACATCTTAAAATCACTGTCAAATTAGGAATGCAACTGCAGATTAATTAAATGTAATCATTCAGCTGGGAGTCGATTGCTAAGCTCCTAAGAACGAAGGCTTGGCTCAGACTCCTTTAAAGTGAGAAGGATGCGGCCTTGTTTAAAATATACCCACCGCAGTCCTTTGGTTCTTTTCAATTCATGTTTGGCGAGGGTAGTAGCTACTGCCAAGGGTGTTGGTACCATGCGCTATTACAGAAAGATATAATGAACTGCGGGGATCTGCTGCGTGGAGTCACAGTTCCCATAGTGGTAACTAACAGTGTGGAACTCCACTGAGGACATGGGGTTTTCACACAGGGGGGCGTTTTGGCCTAATCTCCCAGAAGCCTGCTTGTTCAAGAGTGCGTCCTCCTCTTGCAGCCACGCTGAAGGCCATTTCTTATTAAATGCCTGTTTTTGGCAAGAGTGATATATTTGCTGAATGCGTAGCTAGTGCCAACGCCCTGGGCACTGTCAAATTCAGATTGTCTTCCGGCAACATAAGAAATAAGTCAAGCTTCAATAAGGTTGGCGCTGGGATAAATTAACAGTTTAAATCCTCCTTTAAACCCCTCCCGTATTCTCAGATGGTAAAAATGTGAGGTGTGAGACGAGTTTATCAACCCTGTGAAAGATTTCCTCACACACGCACACACACACACACACGGACACGTGCGGCCGTTTTTTGCCGTGTTTTGACAGGCGGTGCTGACCCGGCAGACCGGACGGTGCGCACAGGGCCTCTTTTTAAACGGCTTCCCCCTCGGGGGCTAATTGGATTACACTAATCAGGGTGGCAACAAAGGGCCCGGCCTTTAGGGCCGCACCGCGTCGCGCCTCGCGTACCGTGCCTTCTCGATGAAAACGCCGCGTATGCCAGCGCCTCCAGTTCTGCGGAAGCACCCGGAAGTCATTCGCCGCCATCAATTATTCATAAGAGGCCTGCAGCACCCAGACCCACGCAAGCAGGAGTGTTCCTCGCTTGATTCGCATCTCGGAGCTGTTTGGTCAATGCGCTTACAACCTTGATGGCTGCGGGTTCAAATCCCAGTGTAATTTTTCGGTAGCACCCTTGTGCATAAAAATGACCAGAAATAGATTCATTGTTTTGTGAAATATCCTGCCTATCTGTGCAGTGACACTGTGTGATGAGTCACTCTGAGCGAGAGTGTCCGCTAAGTGAATAAACACGCAGACAAACGAGCCCGTCTGTAAATATGAGACTAACGCTCGGCAGCGTGAAACGGTACAGGCGTTAAATGCAGAACGTGGTGGAACTGAACCTGACCCGGACCCGGTATCTTCTGACGTGCCGCCAAAGGGACGGAGCGAATGGAGAAAGGCGGCCATTTTATGGCGGCAAAAGTGTGGCTCTGTTTTTGGAAAAGATTTGGTTCTGTCTGCGTGTGTGTGTGTTGTGTGTGTGTGTGTGCGTGTGAGTGTGTGTGTACGTGTGCATATTTGTGCGTGCATGCATGTGTGTGTGTGTACATAGGTGTGTGTGTGTGTGTGTGTGTGTGTGTGTGTGGTCCATGGGCCTGGGTCGTGTCTGGAGTCGTCTGGTCCTGTTTACTGGCTCTCTGCATGAATCACACACCTCACAAAGAGCGGGGGATGTGATACTTTTTTCCTTTCACAGTCATGGCTAAATAAGCCGTAAAAAAACAAATGTCCGGCCTTGTAATCGCCATGAATGCTGTGCAGAACACCTAGAAGAGGCAGACTAGGTTAATAGCAGACTGGTGGGTCAGATAAAACAGGAGAGAACCCTCCCTACCTTAAACGAGTATGACTACCAGACAAACCGAAGCACTGTAATGTGAATGTCTTACTATCCAATGAGTGAGGGAAGGCCAATGAGGGGTTTCTTGTGGTGTAGCCTGTAAAGCACTGTCCACATGGTCATCGCCGTGACGTCAGCGGTTTGAATCTGGCCGTGTGGCCTTTCATGATTCTCTCCCTCTCTCCATGCACTGCATTCTTCCTGTCTCTCTACACTGTCCTGTCCAGTGAAGCAGAAAAAGCCCTAAAAATATACCTTAATGGAAGGCCAACGACACAAGCACATGTCTCGGGCCTGACCACAATGTGCATTGCACAAAGTAAAACATTTCCTCAAGCGCCATGTTTTTTTTTCAAGTCAACGCCGAGGCCAGCTTCCTTCCTTTTCTTCTCACAGAAGAAAAAGCTCATTTCATTTTTGAAGACAGTCGCCGCAAATGGGATTTTCCCCCACAGTATTCTGAAATAAAGCCAATCGAGGGCTCATCGGTGATTGGCTAATGAATCTGCCATTGTGCACACATACGCAACTCTCTGCTCTGTAGGCCTGTGCACACCGGGTAGCTATTTGCATGAATTTTCCCTCTCTGTACCCATGAGTGGATCTCCTGCAGGCTAAAGTAATCTCGGCGTGTGAGGTCATCTTGTTTGCTTATTGCCATCTTGTCATTTTATGCAGGGAGAGCAGCTGAAATGATTTCTCTGGCAGTTGAAATGGAAAACCTCAATTAACGGTCCCACTCAGTATAGCGTGAAAACCAACTGCGGTTGCACCACAGAGCTTAGCGTAACGGGGTAATAATTTTGGTCGAACTGTGGTAAAAAGTCATAATTCCCAATGTTTGAGCGGCTCATTACTCAAATGTGGTGTGCGGAGTAGAAAAAGCATTAAAATCAAGGTGTGTGTAGCAAAGGGCGTGGCGGTTTTGGGTCTGCAGAGAACCCGGAAGTTCATTAGCTGAAAGGTGTGGAGGTGGATGAGCACATGCAAACCTACTGCTAACGCGGGTAACCGAAGGCCCGGTGATCGAGCTGCATCACTTGAGTCCAGATCCCGTAAAGCACGGTTTAACACAGAGGTGGACGACGAGGGCCGCATCCGTTTCTGGTTTTCATGCCAGCCTCCGACTGCAATGATTTAATTAGCCCTAACATTTATGCCATCTGACACCTTAGCTACGTCTCTTGATAAGTGCACGAATGCCAGCTAAACAGTTCTTGTGTCCCTGTATGAAACGTTTTACTGTGACCTAAAATACGAGTGGACCGGTGTTGGTGTGTAGAGCAGATTAGCGTATTTAGCCAGCTTAATTGGCGGAAATAAGAACCTGCGCGCACGCCGGCCCTCCAGGACTGGAATTTCCCGCCCCTAGTTTAGCGCGATCCGCGGTCGGACGCGCGATTTCCAGCATCGATTCCGCAGAGAGCGGCGCACGGAGCGGAGCCAGCCTTCTCCTCGGGCCAAATCAGCGCCGCCATGCTCCCCCGCTGAGCTAAACACAGCCGGCATGCTCTCACAGTACGCCTTTACCCGCGGCTCTGAAACGATAAAGCCAGCTTACGCGCCGAATACGGATTCACCGTTACGATAACGCAGGAATAAAAAAGGGGTCTTGAAACGATGTTAGGTTTAACGTGGATGTGATGATTTTTCAGGCCGTGCGTGTAAACAATTAAATGTTTAGTGCTACAGTAATTAAACTAACTGTTTCCGTCGGAGTATGAACATGATTAGACGTACTTTGTGAGAGTAAAATGAATCAGGTTTAGCACGTGGCCTGTGCGCACATTTGTTTTGGAGTGGTGACCCAGGGCTGTGAAGCACGCCAGGGCTGTAGAGCGCACCGCGGCTGTGGCGGGTTTGGGGTGGATGGTAATTAAGTGTAAATTGTGGGCCCGGGGGGCTGGCGGAGCGTGCTCGTCTCAACCACGGCCAATCACACGTTCCGCTGACTGTGAAATCCCAGGAGGGCTATCGCTGCACTCTCTGGAAACCAATGGGGGACCGAGCGTAGCAGTGCGGGAAAGGGTCGTTTCTGGGGAGGAAAAGCAGGGAAAAGGCAGTTAGCCTATGCTAATAAAGCTTGAAACTTGTAAAGATTTTATGGAACTCCTTACACATAGTATCACTGGCATATGTATTTGTTTTTGTCGGCCTTAACTTCATGTCCCCCACACAATAAACTACTCAGCATTTAAATCAGTGCTTAGGTTTGACAGAGTAGATTTTACTCTTAATAGAGTACGTTTAATCCCTGTTGAACCTATATAAATTCTTCAAGAGTTAAATTAACCCTGAGGGTAGTACTGTGTATGTGTTTTAAACACAGCAACACATACACAGCTGAGGTAGACACAGCAACACATACACAGCTGAGGCAGACACAGCAACACATACACAACTGAGGCAGACACAGCAACACATATACAGCTGAGGCAGACACAGCAACACATACACAGCTGAGGCAGACACAGCAACACATACACAGCTGAGGCAGACACAGCAACACATACACAGCTGGGGCAGATGGACTGCTGCACCAGCTGAGCAAACGGGCGGAAGGTGCCCAGTTCGACCGGACGGGGGGGGGGGCTTTCTTGAGAGTGCCCTGCTGACCAAACTGTGCTACCTGGGTCATTTCACTCAAATGTTGCTCAAAAAGCTGAATTTGAGGGATTTGCTGATATGCTGCCTGTGAGGTGTGAATGTGAGAGATGTGCTGATATGCTGCTAATAAAGTGCTGATATTAGTCGAGTTTCTCACTGTGCCTGAAGTAGTGATGGCAACTGGCCAGAGAAGCAGGCTGGAGCTTTAAATGAGCTAAATGGCAGTTATTTCTGTGGTTCTCTGATGTGGCTCAGAAGACAGTGTACACGATTTGCACCTCGTACTGTCCGTCACTGCTAAAAAAGCACACAATGTATCACCTCTCATTAGCTGCACCTCGTACTGTCCGTCACTGCTAAAAAAACACACAATGTATCACCTCTCATTAGGTGCGATGATGAATTCTCAAGTTTTTTTAGGTTCCTCACTGTACTCACACATAAAACCCTGCGGGCGTTCGCTTTTGAGCAGAACCGAGATGCAGAACTGCAGGCAGGCCACAGACTATTTCTAAGGACAACCTCGGCGACACGGATGAATGGAGTCCAATGTGGGGTCTCATTAAATCGGCTTCAGTTCATTCACTGCCTGGTTACTTCACAAGACCCCCGCGCAACACATGCTGTTTGCACTGCAAGCTGGAGAAATACACCGGGAGTAGGACTGAACATCTGCATGCCATGTAATTACAGCTGCACTGAGCTGCATAGACTTGCGTGTGTGTGTGTGTGTGTGTGTGTGTGTGTGTGTGCATATAAAAATCATATATTGCTAGATTCAACCACCGTGTTTGAATTTGTTCACAATGAGCCTAGTCTGAAACAAGGTGCCCATATACTGAGCCATTGTGTTTGCGTTCATTCACTGATTGGCTTGTTTTCCCAGGCCTCTGCCAACCATCTGCTGTCAACTACTGCTGCAATATCCATTACAGCCAAAAAAAGCTGCATTAATGTATTAATTGAAAAGGCCAACCACTTAATATGAAGCCAGGATTTCAATGTAATCATTTCAGCAGTTACTATATTTTGAAAGATTATTCATGATTATTTATTTGTTTATTTATTTAGCCATTATTTACAGTAGCCATCCCCACGAGGTGTAAAATCACTTTTATAAGCCTGGAGAAAAGGAAGCTACATAAATATATGTACGATATCTGATAGTGAGTATAAATTAATGGCTCGGGTTATGTAAAAAAACAAAAACATTTCCATGCGTTGAAGTTACAGATTCGTAACACATAAGTTTGAGTGTACTCTGTAGTCAATAAAAATATAAAACTACTAGCATGTGTCATTTTTTCCCCCCAGTCCAACTCCTCTGACATGTGGTGCTAGATACATCTCCACATTTACTGGGAAAACACTAGCTGTTTCATTGATGTGTCTGTGAATCTCCCGATTGCTGGAATCTCAGATTCCTTTGCTGAAATCTCAGGTTCCATTGCTGAAATCTCAGATTCCACTGTGTGTTGGAATGCATTTCAAGATCAGAATGAATTTCTTTCATGTTATCAACAGAGATGCACCACATATCAAAGATCAATCAACCTTTGCCCTTAACATTGACTTAAAATTAAATGAAAAACATAAATTATATTAAAAAGTATTTTTCTGGGCGAGAAATTTGGTGTGTTAATTGTAGTAGTTGGTTTATTTAAATTGTGTCAGTGATGGAAAAAACAAAAAACACATTCCTTTAATAGTGCGGCTAAGGATGACATTTGAATGAATCCAGGGGAAAATGTTGATTGAATCCCAGAGAAATGTTGATTGAATCCCAGAGAAATGTTGATTGAATCGCGGAGAAATGTTGATTGAATCCTGGAGAAATGTTGATTGAATCCAGGCCATGGTCTCTCTGGGGAAGGGGGCAAGGTCAAACTGTCGGAGCTGCAATTGGTTGGAATAAGAGATGAAAAAAAAAAACATTTCCATATTTCCTCTCTCCTCTCAGAGGTGTTCCCTGTGTGTGCATGCATCACCCCCCCCCTCCCACCCCACCCCCCAAGCCTGCATTTGAAGGATGAAAAAGTTCGGAACATGGCATATTGGGGAGGCTGGAATGGAATTGCATGGAATTATGCTGGGGGAAAGGCTTCATCCATTGCACTGAAGTGCAAGAACTGTTACTATGAGAGAGGATGGGAGAGGTGGGGTTCTGAGCTATAAAATCTATCAGAGAGCGAGAGAGAAAAGGGGGGAGAGGGGGATAAGGTGGAAGAGTGTGAGTGGGGGTAAAAGGAGGAGAGAACAAAGAGGGTGTTGAGGTGTGGGGGTTTGTTATTAATTTCTCTATGTTTTAGTACATTCACTCATGCGAATAAATTATATTTGAATTTATATTTGAATTTGTGAGGGAGAGAGGAGGAAAAATAGAGATGATGAGAAAGAAATGAAAGGGGGAAATAGAAGGAAGGAGAGCAGGAGAGTGAGAGACTGAGAGAGGAGAGCGAGGAGGAACAGAGATGGGCCAGAGAGAAAGAAATGAGGAGAGAGCTTTTTAAAATATACAATTCAAAATGTGAGGACTGCATTCACTTTCTGACAGCAGTGTAGAGAGAGAGAGAAAGAGAGAGGGTGAGAAATAGTGAGTAGAAAGAGGCAGAGAGGGGGGAAGAGAGAGACAGAGAAAAAAGAGGGAGAGAGGAAGGAGGGAGCAAGAGAAAGAGAAAGAGGAAAGAGAGAGAAAAGAGAGAGCACTAATTAGTGTGACTGGCAGAGGGAGAGCTGTCTGTGTGAGCATGTTGTGGGGAATGGGACTGTGCTTTGAATGGGTGCAGGCATAATTAGGAGTGGGAGACTATTCCAGGAAGGCTTGCGGTAAATACAAATGGGATTCCTGGGGGTGGGGGGGGGGGGGGGGGGAGGGGTGGGAGATGGGGGGTGGGAGTATTGCTAGGGCTCTGATATAACCCTCAGCAAAGAAAGAAAAATAGAAAGAAAGCAGAAGGAAAAAAAATGATTTCACAGGAGCAGCCAACACCTGCTGCGGATGTCGCCAGTGGGTATTGCGCTAAGTGTTGATTGTATTTGTTAATAGTTTCGAGCACCAAGAAGTTAAAATCTTAAATTGCCAGGAATTAGCATATTATTAACCATCTGCCTCTGTTGAAAAAAAGAAAAATCTTTTTTTTTTATTTTTTTTTTTACCTTCACGATACCACCGCCATGCATAGCAACAACAGGAATAACAAGCTTTGGCTTAGCAGTAGCATCATTTCCTACTGTCATGCCTGGAAGCAATATGGCCCATATTTCCTGGGTCAGACTTTATGATAATGAGCTGCCATGATTGATCTGCACTAATTGACCTCTGACTACAAATTAAACTACTTCTATAATTACAGCGAGTATAAAGGTTAGGTGTGGGGTTGACTTAAAGGATGGGTTTAGGATTAAAAATAATAATAATAATAATAATAATAATTCCAAACCGTGTGGACCATCCATTCATTGGAACACTGCTTTAGCAGGGTGTGCCACCCAGCAGCTCCTAGTAGATCACTCATTTTCAGTGAATCTAATAAGTGACTGTAAACTGCAATTCATAGTAATAACACATGTATTTAAAATAGGGTAATACTGTGTGGTATTGGGATTGTGGTTCTGCCTGCTAAGTATGGTGTTTCCAAAGTGAATTAGATGATATTTGTTAGTTTATGACAATATCTGTTATATCCAGCTGTGAATTAGATCAGACTGTAAGCAGCACATAAAAGGATGTGATCAATGCTTCTTTGGACATGTATTAAATAAGTGAGACTTATCAATGCTAAAGTCAAGGACCTAATTTCATTTGGAACTGGCCTAGCATGGACACATACCAGGCAAAGACAATGGTGCAAACAAGCTATTTGGCAGTAGAGTGTCAGCGGTTTGACCTGTGGCTTGCGACTTTTCACACAGGTTCAGCCCTGTGAAGCCGTTCTCTCCCCTCCCAAGTGCACATCAACACGCGTTGCCTGATCTCTGAAATCAGACCACAAGGCCTGCCCTAACCCAAACTGAATTTAACTGCTCTTTTACTCTGCTCTTCCTGTTTTTCAGCCCTCATTTATGGAAAAGAATTTAAACAAGACAAATCGACAAATTTCAGCGAGACAAGCCATCTTGTCTCTTGTTGTATGTTGTATGCTGTATGTCGTATCTTCGAAAGAGAGAGAGAGAACTTTTTAAAGGATTCCTTTATATCTTTGAAATGACTTCAGGAAGAGTGGAGCACTAATGCCCAAGTTCATTTCATAATTATTTGAAAGTTGTCCTGCAAGAATTTCAGCCAGCTTTGAAGCAATAGCATGTGCACACATATTATTAAATATACTGTCTATACAAGCAGTAGTTTCTAGTGATACAGCAGTGTACAGCGTTGTGACTTTACAGTTCCTAGTGATTCAATAGTCTACAGCAGTGGGACTTTACAGCCCCTAGTGATTCAGTAGTTTATAGCGGTGTGACTTTACAGCCCCTAGTGATTCAGTAGTGTATAGCGGTGTGACTTTACAGTTCCTAGTGATTCAGTAGTCTACAGCGGTGTGACTTTACAGCTCCTAGTGATTCAGTAGTGTATAGCGGTGTGACTTTACAGCTCCAAGTGATTCAGTAGTGTATAGCGGTGTGACTTTACAGTTCCTAGTGATTCAGTAGTGTATAGCGGTGTGACTTTACAGTTCCTAGTGATTCAGTAGTCTACGGCGGTATGAGTTTACAGCCCCTAGTGATTCAATAGTCTACAGCAGTGCGACTACAGTTCCTAGTGATTCAGTAGTCTACAGCAGTGCGACTTTACAGCTCCTAGTGATTCAGTAGTCTACAGCAGTGTGACTTTACAGCTCCAAGTGATTCAGTAGTCTACAGCAGTGTGACTTTACATGCCCTAGTGATTCAGCAGTGCATGGCAGTGTGACTTTATCGCTCCAAAGCTTTACTGCTCAAGAAGCACTGAGTGATTTATCAGCCGTGCACACGACCAGCCCAATTCCGGGGGGCCATTTTTAAACCTCCAAACTCCCCGGGAAGGAGCCTAGCTGCCGCGCGCGTTCTGACGGGGGCTGCGGCTTAAGAAAAACCGCTGTTTACATTCATAACATGGCCGACATCCAAACGCGCGCAAGAGGCTGGTGGGCTGGTCTCCCCTCCCCTTTTCCCCTTTCCCAAAAAAAAAGAGTAAAAAAATCAGCAAAACTCAGCAGCTGGGCGCTTTTTACCCGTTTGCCCTCTCTTCAGCGGCCGAGGGGGGGGGCTGGGGGGGGGTGCGTGGCCACCGCACAACGGGGGCATTGTGCGATAAGCAGGCGCTGGAAACGGGATCCCTCCGGGTCCGCGGGCTGTGCGGGACAGCCGAATTTGCATCGACGGACGGATCAATCCGTGCTCCAGCGGGTTTGGGTCCATTTCCTTTAATCGCGCCGCAGCATTTGAGGGCCCCCTGTTGCTTTTCACAAAACAAACACCCGCTATTAGCTTTGCAAATAGCACACAGTCGAATTTCTTCATTTTACCCACCTTTTATTGTTGTTTTATTCAACTGGGTGTGCGTTAGTCTCTGAATCCATTTTAACATTTTATGTTTTGTCAATCGCTTGTAAAGCACTTTGAATTGCAATTTGATTTGTCTGAATATATAAATAAAGTTTGATTGATGATTGATTGATCTTAATGTCTCTCAAACTGAGTTTATGTGGGTCGGAGAAAGAGTGAAATGTCCTTTATCAGAGTAAAATGTGTTCTGTGAAAGTAAAATGGACTCTATCAGAGTGAAATGTGGCAGAGTTGCTGCACTGAGTACCGTACCAGTATTTTATGTAGGCTGGTGCAGTAAAAAGGTCCTTCCTGTCAGTATGGTGTTCATTTGTTTCTAACTTTAGCTGGAAGTGGTTAGCCGCTTAGCTTAAAATAGAAATCTTAAATTGTGTCTCTAGAATGGGGTTACTGTTGTTGGCTTGCATTGACATTCAATGTGGTGAAGATTTCTTGTCTTAAAGCCATAGTATATTTGACTCTAAAGGGCTCACAATATACTTAGTTGTCAAACTGCACACCTATTATGAAATGGCCACCGTCAGCTTGCTGCCAACAGGCAAACCAAAAAGGAGATAAGTGGAAAATGTATTTTCAGTTTATTTCTGCATAAGGGACTGCTAGAATACTTTCTTAAACAACACAACAGAGGTACTCCATGTTGCAGGTTTTGTGTATTTAGCCAACGATGAATAAGTCCCAAGGTTGGAAGAAGGGCAACCAAATTGGTTCCTGGTATGAAAAATAAAAGTTATGAGGAAAGACTTAAAAGGCTTAATCTCTTCAAGTTTAGTAACGAGACTCTGGGGTGATTTGTTTGAGGATTTTAAATTCATAAATGGTATTAACAAAGTGAACTACAAGAGATTCTTCAGGTTGAGTTCTGTCGGTAGAATGAGGGAGCATGGATGGAAATTAGCAAAAGGTAAACTTTGCATAGACATTAGGAAGTATTTTTTCACACAGAGAATAGTCATTGTGTGGAATCGCTTGCCATGTCAGGCAGAAACATGGGGGTTTTCAAGACCGGGCTTGATGTGGCTGTAGATACTATCTAGTCCGTAGGTAAACCGAGCACTAGGTACACTTTGGTGGTAGGAAAATGGTGAGCATTGTTGGGCTGAATGGCCTGTTCTTGTCATTATGCTATGTTAAGGCGATTCAAATAATCAAACCGTCATTGATCGGTTAATTATTTAAACACAGAAGAAACACCTAAATGTTGATTATTCACTCAGCACTGCTGACGTCTGACACAGCTTTAAGAAACAGCTGCCTTTTTCACTTTTTATTTGAAAGTAATGATAGTGCAGAGTCTACATTTAAGCCCATTTAGATTTGTAAGCATAATCCGATACTGAAGGGAGTTCAATCCTGTATGTTTAAGGTTTTCATAACTGGGAAAGAAGAGCCTGTTTTGAGCAGGGTAGGGTTTTAGATATCAGTCTGATCCAGGAGGCCCCCTGACCCCTCTCCAGATTCCAAGAACCAACCCCCTCCCCAGCTCCATTTAGGTGTGACAGTCAGCACCCTCCATACAGAGGCATGGCGTTTATGTGTAAAATGAGTGCGTGTGTGTATGTGTATGTGTGTGCGTTTGTGCGTGTGTGTCTGTTTGTGTGTGTGTGTGTGCATGTGTGGATGTGTGCGTGTGTGTCTGTGTGTGTGTGTGTGGGCTCGTGTGTGTGAGTGTGTCTATATGTGTGTGTGTGTGTGTGTGTGGACATTTGTGTGTATGTGTATGTGTATGTGCTTGTGCTTGTGCTTGTGTGTGTGTGTGTGTGTATGTGTGAACGTCTGTATGTGTGAGGATGTCTGTGTGCTTGTGTGTGTGTGTGTGTGTGTATGTGTGAAAGTCTGTGTGTGTGTGTGTGGATGTCTGTGTGCGTGTGTGTGTGTGTGTGTGTGGGTTTATGTGCTGTGTATTCTCTGAAACTGACCCATCTCGCAGTGCTGGGTTGAGGCCTGTCGCAGGCCTGCAGTATGTCTGATGTCTCTGTGACTTTTATCTCTTGCCCTGTCGGGCTGGAATGCGTATTTATTGGCTGTGACATAACAGACCCAGAGATAATGCCCTGAGTGAGGTGGTGCAGAATGAGTCTGTATGGAAAAGCCAGTGCATGTCCTGGCCTGGGCTGGTTTGGGCTGGTTTGGGCTGGGCTGGGCTGGGCTAGGATAAGCTGAGTTGGGCTGAGCTTGCCTGTGCTTGGCTGGGCTCAGCTGGGCTGGGCTTATTATGAGGCATACAGTCAAGGGAATGAATGGGTGAGTGAGTGAGTGAGTGCATGTGTACGTAGGTGCATGGCTGCATGGGCAGATGTACATGTTTGTATGTGTAAATGTGTGCACGTATGTGTGGCCTTTTGCATGCATGCATGCATGCATGAGTGTGTATGTGCGTATATGTATGTACACATGCATGTATGTATATGTGTATGTATGCATACGTGTTTTTTTGCATGTGTGTACAAGAATACCTGGTTGTGTGTATATTTTTGTTTGCAGCCTTGCGCGTATGCACAAATATACTTATGTATGTGCGGCTATATGCGTATATGCGCATGTTTGTGCGTGCGCGCGTGCATCTGCGCATACGTCTGCATGCACGCGCGTGCGTTTCACAGTAAAGCCGGCGTGAAAGGAAGAGGAAGGTTTCTGCTCTTCGGAGCGCGTCAGCACGCCACTCTGTACTGATGTGTAAAAGAAGCTGCGCACCTGACATTTGGCTTAATTAGGTCTGCTGAAATGGCACCGCCCCTTCAGAAACGACCATTCTCCGAAGGCGGCCTCTCGTAGCTCGAGTGAATTCCTGCTAATCTATCGCGGAGTTGTGAATATCAAAGCGAGCGATGATGGAAAAACACTTCCCCTGCCCAGGGCTTCGCTCGCTCACATAAACCATGTGACCAGAGAGAGACAGGGAGAGGTTGGGGGGGAGGGGAGGGGAGAGGGAGAGGGATAGGGAATGAGAGGGGGGAAGGGAGAGAGAGAGAGAGAAGGGGAGAGGGAGAGAGACAGACAAGGGGAGAGTGGCAGAAAGGGGAGAGTGTGGTGTAGAGAGAGAGAAACGGGGAGGGAGAAAGAGCGAGTAGAGTGGTTATAGGCTTAATTCATGCTGCAGCTCTGACTGCAAGTGCTTTGGGCTATAAAGAAAGACTGAGCAAGACTGAGACAGTGAAGGAGAGATGGAAAGAGAGAGAGCATGAAAGCATCTTATTTTACTTTCACATTAACGTTACGTTATTATTAACAGGCTATCTGTGCGCAGACTCAATCGTGTTGGCATTCATGCGAGTTAGTGGATTTCATTTTGAGCATGAGAGAGAGTGAGATAGAGAGAGAGAGTGACCGAGCAGGACAGATAGAGAGAGAGAGAGAGAGAGAGAGAGAGAGAGAGAGACCGAGCAGGCCAGATAGAGAGAGTGAGGGAGATGAGAGATGGCATAAAAGCAGGACTGAGCTAGAGAGCTGAGCTCTGAGAGTGAAACAAAGAAAGTGTGTTAGAGAGAGAAAAAAGCGGGGGCTGGAGGGGGAGAGGTTCTTGAAGGAAACATACAAAGAGCTCTTTCAGCGCTCTCGTCAGCCAGATTCGCAGTTAGACCTGAGAGGCTCCAGCACCAGCGCACCCACAATCCATCCACTAATGATAACCGGGACCCAAAAGGTGTCTTTGAACACATGGAGATGGCGCCCCCTGTGGCCGTTTGCTGCCTGGGCAAGTGTTTGGACTGGATTGCTTGCCCATGTCTTCGAGGCTTCCTGTCTTAACACTGCAATTTTAGCTCCTATTCTGTGCTGAGCTCCGTATTGGTGGGAGTCTGCTACGGACAGTGATGTCATCTGATGAGGTCATAATGAGAGCACTCCCTGCCCTGCCCCATATCCTGGACCTGGGTCTTTTGCATTTCAGACTTACTCCTGTCTCTTATTAGCAGTTAAACCATGTGGTTCAAACTCCTTCTGGTGTCCAAACCTCTACTGGTTTATGGACACTGTTTCACTCATATTGTATTACATGTAGGAAGTCGGCCTAACATTTTCAGAGCCTGTGACTCTTTGCTGTTGTTTGTATAATATAGTTAAATGCTCATTGGGGTACGTTTTGTTCTTGTGTATGACTTAGTTTCATGTTCAATAGGGTAGTTGACAATTTGTCAATCAAGTCTGCTCCTCATGCACTTGCTGCCTCTTGGGCCTACCATCTCTCTAGGGAAGTACTGCACTACAACCTCTGATCTTTACATTTGTGTTTGCATTGCAAGTCCTTTTGGATAAGTGCACCAACTACAGTGGCAACTAGAATGGAGCTGTTAGCCATCAACTTGTTTGAACCAATCAAAAGATTTTTCTCTCCACAGCACAACAAAATGATTGGTTGAAAACACAGAGCGGCTGATAGCATGTGTTGCTTGGTCATTTTTAGCTTTATGACACCTCACCGCCATTAAGAGTACCTGTATGACAGTTAGTCCATTTCAGATACACTTTGAAAACAGGGGCCACAGGTCCTCCCTCAGCTACGCTGCTGCTCAGTACTTTTCAAAAAGGCTTTTTCCTGCTCTGCACAAAGGTTTGTCTGATAGACAGTGGAGTTATGGGCTAGAGTTGGGTAATAAAAGATCCTTCAGGAATTTCAAGCCCGTGGGTGAGCTGCCGTGAAGCCGGCCGCAGCTGAGGGCCCTGTTTTAGCGTTGCGTTCGCGCTAGCTGCTATTTTAGCACTTTATTTTTTCACACTGGAGTCCCTCACTGCTTTCGTTGGTGGGCTAGCGTTTGGAATCAAACGTCGACTTCGGCGATCGCGAGTGAGAAAACGCACGGGTGAGCGAGCCGCATAAGTTCGAAACCACCTCTCTGGGCACCACCTCTCCTGGTCTAAACAGGGCACCACGCTGCTTCTCAGCTTCAAAAACACGCGATCAGAGAGAGACACATCGATGTTTAAAATAATAAACACGTGCTCGTGGACCACGCAAGACACGTGAAGCAAGGCCAAGCAGGCGATGTGGACGTTAGTGATGTGGAGCATCGACGATGTTTGTTTTTGTGGGTGTTATCCAAGTCTGTATGAACTCCACGCTGATGGTCCAAACCCAGGGGTAAAAAGAGTGTCTGACCTTGGAACATGGATGCGGTTTTTATCTATATTTGAAACTGTGCAATGTCCGTTTCACACAAGTAGAGCGCTGAGGTTATGTGGCTGAAATGTTGGCCTCTAAACAATACACAAATCAGGGATTCAGAATAAATGATGCATGGAGTTTTTAATGTTGTATGCTCTTTATGTATTGTAGTGGCATGAATTTGGACTGTCAGAATTGACTGCAAAAAGCTGCTTAATGGTGATGATGCTAATGAAGACTGCTAATGAATACTCAGAGAGCTAGAACAGGGGATTTCAGATTTGATCCTGGGGACAGACTCTCTATGTTGGTCTTCATTCCCACCACAATTACAACTGCAGAACAGTGATGAGCTGTTAATTGTCCTTAATTCGACTCTTTTTTGATTTGTGCCAGATTTATGTACATGAAACTCGCGGCACAGATTGTGGCCTGGTGAGGTTATGCTGGTGCGTATGCAATCTGCGTGAAATGAATGTGTTTACTAAGGCTACAGGTAATTACACAATCAGAAAATGGGACTGCCTTCTAATCACATTTTGCGCATTAAGCAGAGCTTAAAAAGCATGTTTCTTTCATGGTGGACAGAAGCAATTAAATACACCAATCCATCAATGTATTTACTTGTATAACTGCCCACTGATTATTTTAAACTTCAAGCACTTGTTATTGTCGCTACAGTTGTGCATGTTATTTCAGTCATTCCCCTTTGCTGAACATGAGATCTATTGGTTAATTTAATACATACATTTTCTGAACGCTCCACGATTTCTGTCTCTTTTTTCAATTTTCTGTGATTTTTAACAGCTTTGCCGCAACTGCTCCGTAACTTAAGCCAATATATTCTGCGCAAAACACCATTACTGCATGGCTGCCTCATCTGTACCGTTTGATTATTTCTTGCTTGGGGAGCTGAGATAGTGATTCTCTTCGAATTCATCTTCGAGGCCTGTACCTGTGTCTCCATCTTGCTTGCACCTTGATTCATGCCTGCGCTTTAGAGGCAGAGGAATCTCACACAAAATCTACGCTTTTTAATTGTGCATAGAACACATGGAATACATAATCGGCCACATTCATGATATCTCTGCCCGTTGTTTGCACGATCCTCCCTTAAATGCGTATGCGTTAAGGAGAGAAGCGCACCTTGCGATGACTCCAGTATACCACGCATCCTGTAGTTTCAGCCCCCGTGTGCCTGTTTGATACATAAGATGCGTGTTTCTGGGGCAGAATGCGTCATAGCCGTGTCTGAAAAAGGCTGAGTACATCTGGCCTTTTATGTCCATTGAAAGGTTATTTACCTTCATAAGACCACATTGTGTCAGAAATAGCTGCGTATGCCATGAAGAATAAATATTCAACATTGACATCCCAGGATTTTTAATCAGTCTGATCAACAAATGCTTTCATTTGCTGTAATGACCTGCATGACAAACTATTCATTTAGAAAGAATTTAATCATTTTTTGAATAGATTCAATTATGAACAGGCAAAATCACTTGGGTTCTAATTGCTGAAAGTGTGGTCACCTAGTCACTTAAACTAAACTGTTGCTAAAATTTTAATTTAAGAGTTTAATGGGCAAATGGAAATGAGTCAGAACTACATTATGTTGGAATAAGTCTAAATTAACACATAATTAAAACGAGTAGTCCAATTATTTGGAATAAGTAAAAAATTATGGTAGAACATAAACACGTTTTTCATCTTAATTGTTCAAGATATTGGCAGTGAAAAGACAGGCTTAACCAGAGGCCCCATGGACCGAGTGTGAAAACCACTGGTGTGGAATGCATCACGTCCTCTGGCGAAAGACATTAGCAGACCGCAGGGTAGCACAGTTGTCTTTTCTAGTGAGTTCCGAATCGGTGTGGGTGTCTCGCGCTGAAGCGTCTCAGTTAAAAATAGTTCCGGGCAGCGTTATCGCCGTTCCCTTCGTTGGATCCCAGACGGGATAAATGACACTTCTCGGAGCGCAGATCCGTTTTGGAGGGAGAGCTTGTCGGAGTGCGAGACAACAGCGTTTCATCATACGCTAATGACTCCAATGTTTCTTCGCCTCCGTCGTAATACGACCGCGGGCGCCGTCGCCCAGGAAGAGTGCGTTTCGAACCCGGCTCCACCCCCCCCAAGGACTGGAGAGCGGCTTCGGGGAAGCTTAGCTGCATGCTAAGTGAATGTTTGCGGTATTACAGGTCATGTAAAATTGAGTGAAACCCAACAGCGGCCTTCGAAAGATCGTAATGTTTTATTAAGTGAGGCGCATGATTCTAAGGTTACCCAGAGCTGGGCAGGTAATCTTGTATGGCCAGGTTATTAACAAATATTTTGGGGGTTTTCACCTCATGAAGGTTTTCAGAAAAGAATAAAATGCTCTATATCCATTATGAAGCATATACATTTGCCCCTTATGATGGTTTAGGTTTAGGGTTAGGGTTAGGCTTATCATGCTTGTCTCTTGTTCATTTGTTGCCATTTATCGTTGCTTTTCTAAACAATGCATCAACGGTGAAACGATCTGCTTGACTTGTCATTTTAGTGTAATTAAGACGGAAGTAGCCTATGTGGGCCTGAGTAATCCATTTTCAGTATTACCAGTTTGACTACCAGTTAAAAACGAAATATTTTCAAGGTAGGGTTTTAGCCACTTCACATGTAGATACACTGTCTATAAGGGTAGAGGCGTGCATCATTTTGACCAACACCTCTAGCAAACTGCACTTTTCGTTGCTGCTGTCTTTCGTTGTCGATGTGAGTTAAGTGTTGTTTTGCGGTGGAATTCCCCTTTGCATTCGCTGGTAAAATAGGCAGTCCAAGCAGAGGGAAGTGTAGTAATGAGAGATTCAGAGGAGAGCGGTGATGCTTCTAGGCCTCCAGGTTGTGTCACGGCGTGGGACTGAACCTGGAGCGCCGTGCAAACTCAGGGGATTACTAAGACTGCGTCACCTTGCCTTTTAATGATAGCAGTTAGCTGAACAAATTAAAAGCGCAAGATAAGGCTTTATGAGAGCTGCCCCACGTTGCGCTCTTTGTTAATGTGACATTTGGCCTTTTAAAATGCAGAGCAGACAGAATAATTAAAGTGTTACTGCTCTAAGCTCACAGCTTCTATAGTAACAAGCCCAACGGTGTATTTACTTGGCTCCCACTAAATAATAAGAAGGGAAAAGATTGTGTTTTGCAGAATCACATTTTAAATTCCCCTCACAAAGCCTTGGATTCTTCTAAGCTTTGACTTACAGCCAAATCCAAATATTGCTCTAATCAAAGCAAACACAACTCTTTTATTCATTTTGTTGATTGACAAACTTGCCCTGGTGTGATAACTGTTTTTCTTTTTTTTTTCCTATTGTGTGTATAATCTGGTAAAATGTGTTAATATGTTTTCCCTTCTGACAGAGTTAGAAATGGTCATGGTGAGTGTGATATAGCTTTTGAAAGGCAGGTCCATGTGGAAGACCAGGCAACCCAACCGCACAGCTGAGAGTAATTATGATATTTTAAACCCTTGACTGAGCCCGGTGAGCTGCTAATTGTCTCTGCTTCCAGTGTAAGGCCGGGGAGAATATGGGTTTAATGATGCGTGGTCGCGAAGGTGTCTCGTGAACGCGTCTGCTTTGGGCTCCGCCGTCGCGGCAGGCGCTACAACTCCAGCCTCGCGGCTCAGCGGCGACCCCTCGTCACCCGCTAATCCCGCCTATAAATTGCTTGTAAATAGATCAGGAGATTGAGGCAGTGTCATAGCCCTTAATTATCAGATTGGTGGCGGCACTCTCGACCCTGCCGTCCGTGCCTGTAAACTACAGCCCGCCCTACAGCTACACGCACACCGGTTTTTTTTCAAAATAAAAGCCTCCCTGCCAGCCCGTACCCCTCCTGCTTCCCTGCAGCTTTCGAAATGTACCGCATAATATTGTACATATTTTGAAGAGCTTTCAGTGGGTTGATGTCATAGGCTAGCTCCACCCACATAGACAAGATTCTTAACTGAAGCCGCAATTGCAAGGCCTTGATTTGGCTGTTTAGTCTTGTTGGGGGGTTGGATGGTATCTGATACACATTCTCTGTTCTGAGTGGTTGTGGTATAGGTATAAAAAAATGCTGCTGCCCTTTTTTTGTCCATAAAGAAACTTCTGTGCCCTCAGAACCCCCCCCCCCCACTCCACCCCACTGAAGCCAGGAGGAACTTGGTAAATAATAGCACGAGTTTGACAAACTGCGGAGAAGACATTAGTAACGCTCTCCCACGCTCTGTTTTGTGAGTTCGCTCTGAAACCCTCCCCATTTGTCTTGGCAATTTGGAGCTGGCACAGTTATTAATTGCCTGCTACAGCCGTTATGAAAACACGGCGATAAGACTTTAAATCAGTGTTGGGAAACAAAGTGCTAGCCCCAGCAGCTGCTGCAATCAGCACCCCGCACACCGCTGGCAGCGAACAGCGCGCAAATCCCGCCAAGCTCCCCGCGCCCAGTCAGCCCTCCGCAGCTCCTGGAGGCAGGCTGAGCCGCTAACACCTCGCTCCCGCGGCCGGGGACGCGGGGCGGCGCCTGGAGGCGGTTTAAATCTGAAGTGGCCCGCGCATCGAGCCCCATTCACTGCAGAAACACCGAGTGGAAAAACTCACAATGAGACAGGTGCTCAGAGACAAACGGCCACATTTTAAGATAAGCTCAAAAGCATAAAGCTGCGTGAGTAATGCACTACTGTTACTCACACGCACACAGACACACACGCACACACATGCACATAAACACACTACACACACACACACACACCGCAGCCTGGTTTCAGAGCTGACTGTTGTGTTATTCTTTGTCTTGCTACTTTTGTATGTTTTAAAAACACTTTAACTGAGTCTGCGACATTCAGACAGGAAACACAAGGAGACTGTCAGATATGAACCCCCCCCCCCCCCCCGGAAAAGGAGGCAGTTCCAACACCACACTTTCATTGTGTCATTCTAAGCGAAAGAGCTGTTCAATTAAAAAAGTGGAAAATACCATTATGGTGACCATAGACCATAGTGTTGGACTACAAGTGCAACAATATGGTCTACGGTCAAAATTTGGTCTAAATTAAGGCCAACCTACAGTAGAGGGAGTGAATATATCCCTTATTCTTCATAACTAAAATTCCTTTAATACCTGTGACACATGCATTGCATATATTTGTGACAGTAAATGGAGCATATAACTATTGCATGGGGAATTTATGAAATATTCTTTGACATGAATTAAAACTAGTTTTTTTTCCAGTTTTGACTCATATACAAACACAATGAGCTATATGCAATATTGTGGACATTTAACCACAACTGATGGTTTTTGTTTTTTTGTTAATTTCAGCAACAAATATAACTTGTATCATACTTGTGAAAGCACCAATAAGGATATATGCTACATGTGTTTGTGTGTATGGAATTCAGAGACAAAGTTCATTAGTGTTCAGTTCAGTCTACTGAGCGAAGAGGGTGCTGAGGAGGAGCACGTATCCGGAGGTCCACAGGAAGTGCGGACGTGTGCGAAGGCTGTTTTTGCTCTTTCAGTAGATGCTCTTGTGTCACACAAACGAGACGTGGCTGCTTTCCGGTGATGCGCTGCGACTTACCGCCGCCTGAGAAAGCCGAGCCGGGCCGCTCTCCGTGCGAATTAAACTTTGATGCGGCTCGCCTGCAACGCCGCCCTTCCGTGATTACAGCCATCATGTACTATCGATTTATTTGACCGGCCAGAGGAGCTAACAAAGCTGTCATGGCACGGATGTGTGAGCGCGCATTACGGCGCGGACGAGGCCTGCTGCATCCTTGCTTTGGAACAGCAACTGGTGGACATCAAGCTAGGACACAGCTTCCCTGGTTACATTAAGAGTAATAACAGACTGGATACAAACTACAGAAGCTGTTTTTTTTTCCATATTCTGTTGCGATGCATTGAAATTAGTGCTATTTTCCATTGAGTTTTACACCTGGAATGTGTAAGTGTTTTAGGGTAGAAAGTACACAGCATAGGATAGGATGTGTGCTGTGGTTTAGCTTCTGTAGGTAGCTGCAGTAGGGTACAAAGTGCTGTGCTTTAGCTGCAGTAGGATACAGAGTCTGATATGGTTTAGCTGCAGTAGGATACAGAGTCTGATATGGTTTAGCTGCAGTAGGATACAGAGTGTGCTGTGGTTTAGCTGCAGTAGGATACAGAGTGTGCTGTGGTTTAGCTGCAGTAGGATACAGAGTGTGCTGTGGTTTAGCTGCAGTAGGATACAGAGTGTGCTGTGGTTTAGCTGCAGTAGGATACAGAGTCTGATATGGTTTAGCTGCAGTAGGATACAGAGTCTGATATGGTTTAGCTGCAGTAGGATACAGAGTGTGCTGTGGTTTAGCTGCAGTAGGATACAGAGTGTGCTGTGGTTTAGCTGCAGTAGGATACAGAGTCTGATATGGTTTAGCTGCAGTAGGATACAGAGTCTGATATGGTTTAGCTGCAGTAGGATACAGAGTGTGCTGTGGTTTAGCTGCAGTAGGATACAGAGTGTGCTGTGGTTTAGCTGCAGTAGGATACAGAGTGTGCTGTGGTTTAGCTGCAGTACGATACAGAGTGTGCTGTGGTTTAGCTGCAGTAGGATACAGAGTGTGCTGTGGTTTAGCTGCAGTAGGATACAGAGTGTGCTGTGGTTTAGCTGCAGTAGGATACAGAGTGTGCTGTGGTTTAGCTGCAGTACGATACAGAGTGTGCTGTGGTTTAGCTGCAGTAGGATACAGAGTGTGCTGTGGTTTAGCTGCAGTAGGATACAGAGTGTGCTGTGGTTTAGCTGCAGTAGGATACAGAGTGTGCTGTGGTTTAGCTGCAGTAGGATACAGAGTGTGCTGTGGTTTAGCTGCAGTAGGATACAGAGTGTGCTGTGGTTTAGCTGCAGTAGGATACAGAGTGTGCTGTGGTTTAGCTGCAGTAGGATACAGAGTGTGCTGTGGTTTAGCTGCAGTAGGATACAGAGTGTGCTGTGGTTTAGCTGCAGTAGGATACAGAGTCTGATATGGTTTAGCTGCAGTAGGATACAGAGTGTGCTGTGGTTTAGCTGCAGTAGGATACAGAGTGTGCTGTGGTTTAGCTGCAGTAGGATACAGAGTGTGCTGTGGTTTAGCTGCAGTAGGATACAGAGTGTGCTGTGGTTTAGCTGCAGTAGGATACAGAGTGTGCTGTGGTTTAGCTGCAGTAGGATACAGAGTGTGCTGTGGTTTAGCTGCAGTAGGATACAGAGTGTGCTGTGGTTCAGCTGCAGTAGGATACAGAGTGTGCTGTGGTTTAGCTGCAGTAGGATACAGAGTGTGCTGTGGTTTAGCTGCAGTAGGATACAGAGTGTGCTGTGGTTTAGCTGCAGTAGGATACAGAGTGTGCTGTGGTTTAGCTGCAGTAGGATACAGAGTGTGCTGTGGTTTAGCTGCAGTAGGATACAGAGTGTGCTGTGGTTTAGCTGCAGTAGGATACAGAGTGTGCTGTGGTTTAGCTGCAGTAGGATACAGAGTGTGCTGTGGTTTAGCTGCAGTAGGATACAGAGTGTGCTGTGGTTTAGCTGCAGTAGGATACAGAGTGTGCGGTGGTTTAGCTGCAGTAGGATACAGAGTGTGCTGTGGTTTAGCTGCAGTAGGATACAGAGTGTGCTGTGGTTTAGCTGCAGTAGGATACAGAGTGTGCTGTGGTTTAGCTGCAGTAGGATACAGAGTGTGCTGTGGTTTAGCTGCAGTAGGATACAGAGTCTGATATGGTTTAGCTGCAGTAGGATACAGAGTGTGCTGTGGTTTAGCTGCAGTAGGATACAGAGTGTGCTGTGGTTTAGCTGCAGTAGGATACAGAGTCTGATATGGTTTAGCTGCAGTAGGATACAGAGTCTGATATGGTTTAGCTGCAGTAGGATACAGAGTGTGCTGTGGTTTAGCTGCAGTAGGATACAGAGTGTGCTGTGGTTTAGCTGCAGTAGGATACAGAGTGTGCTGTGGTTTAGCTGCAGTAGGATACAGAGTGTGCTGTGGTTTAGCTGCAGTACGATACAGAGTGTGCTGTGGTTTAGCTGCAGTACGATACAGAGTGTGCTGTGGTTTAGCTGCAGTAGGATACAGAGTGTGCTGTGGTTTAGCTGCAGTAGGATACAGAGTGTGCTGTGGTTTAGCTGCAGTAGGATACAGAGTGTGCTGTGGTTTAGCTGCAGTAGGATACAGAGTGTGCTGTGGTTTAGCTGCAGTAGGGTACAGAGTGTGCTGTGGTTTAGCTGCAGTAGGGTACAGAGTGTGCTGTGGTTTAGCTGCAGTAAGATAACTTACAGAGTGTATTGTGGTTTAGCTGCCACTGTCCTATTAGGTGAGTTTCACAAGTTAGCCCCTAACAACTACTGCAGGTATTGTTGACCACTGGTTTTTGATTCAGTGGCAGATGTGACATACGGCACTCTCTCGGAGCGAGGGGATGCGGCCGTGTTTGCTCAGGGCTCGGCACAGGGACACCAAAACAAACATGGCCGCCATTAAGGGCTCTGTTTGCCCTGCCGAAAGCAAAGAGGCTCCATGGCTGTGATGGATGAAGCTTCCGCTAACACCAGCTATGTTGCACTGTCTCAGAGACGGGTCAAATGCAAGCCACTTTCCAGTGAAGGGAGACGGGGGGGTTCACCTGTGTGGGTGGCACCAGGCAGCCATTTTCGGAGACCGCATCAGCTGAGATGGGGAGGGAGGAAGCTGCGCGGGGAAGAATTTGGTGGACAAGTTGAGAGAGCTGGTTAAACATGAAGCTATTTGTAAGGAAGTGATGTGAAGGCAAATCAAATATGAGGCTATTTGTCAGAATGTAAAGTGAAGTGGAGGCAAATCAAACGACTGCAGCAGCGCTTGTGATAAGCATATTTATATAAAGGCAAAGCAGACTTCACCATGTCTTTCAGAGGGTTTACATAAAGTGACTTTTCAAAGTTTCAGGGTGGTTTTACATGAGGAAAAGCCCAACTCTGTCGTGCCTTCAGGTGATGTAGTTTAAAAATGTGAAGTCCACTTAAAAATGAATTTTTATGAATTTAGTAGCAGTTTGTACAGGTGTCTTTGTATTGACCCCAGGCAGGTTTAGGCTTGTAGAAGCATTGCTTTCCCCCGTGTAAATGGTCTGTATTTATTCTGCTGTTTTTCTCTTGGCCTTCAGTTGGTTGCCCACTTGTACACAGTGGCTCCTAAACTTGTGACTGGCACAACGGTGTAGCCATGAATGAATGAACAAATTTCAATAAACTGAGGAAAACAAAGAAAGAAATGTCAACAAGAAAGCCTGATACCTGAGGACTTACAAAGCAAGTAAAGAATGAAAACTTTGAGGGGAAAAGGGACTGACCCGCAGGTAGTGTGATACTTTATTGAGGTCTTTGTCAAGATAGAAAATCAAATTCAGCTTTCACTGCAGTTGAATAAAACCCTTACTGAGGACAGATTCATCTGAACAGTAATGCAGTAATCAAACCCACCTCATCTGCAGGTATTAGAGTTGCATGGCTGCAGAATGAAACCAGACCCTATCAGCATGTGTGTGAGAGCAGGTGTGCGTGAAAATACAATTTTCGTACGTTGACATCTCTAACATATTATCTTTGCAGTTTTAATTTTTGTCGATGGTGTGGGAGCCTGAAAGGGTTTCAGTGTGTCAATGCGTCTGTCTTAACCACAGATTATTGTTGTTGTTTGCTTTTATAATTAGAATATGATGGAATTTGGGGGCGGGGGCTTTTCTGCTAAGCTCCTTAATTCACTGGCTGTAATCCAACTCTCCTGTGCCAAAGTGTAGTAAGGAAGGGGCAGGTCTTTTAGCACATATGCTTTAATGCATATTTAGTGTTGGGGGGGCATACACAGGTTTTAAGAGTCCTAGACCATTACAGCCACTGCATGATTCACACATTTAAAGCAGCGTTCCCACACAGTTCAATAGATATCAATTTCTTTACCTGTATCCGCATATATATGCAGATTTGCTTTATTTTTAAATGCAAAAATGATCAAAGTTTCCATCCATGCCAGTCTTAGGGGTGGGGGAGTGGCTTGCGGCGTTTGCGTGCAAATTTAAATCTTTTTATTTTGCGCATATGATCCTGCATCCAGTGGCAAGTGGGAGATAATTCTGGAAAGTCTGGAAACAGGAGAGCCCTGAACCCCTGGGCTAACCGTCTCAACAGCATGCGTTTCATTGGAAAGGAACACAGTGTTGACTTTGCTTTATGAGTACTCACTGTACTCTACTCCTGAAAGCAGAAGTTTCAATTGAAATAATTATTTAGATGAAGGGCGGGGGTTGCTATGTGTGTGACATTTCTGACCTGAACAGAAAACCGAACTGACAGGGAAGTTTGTTTGCTTTCTGTTAATCATTCCTTCTTTTGTTTCATGTTCTGACATCTTTCACCTTTTTCAAAGCTAAATGCCGTTATTCAAAGCTTCGGTTTGAATACTTAGGTTTGAACAACAGTGAAATTGTCTTACATTTAAAAACATTGCCAGGATTCAATTAATATTTGCCCTTATCTTAAAAATACTTAAGGACAAATGTTGATAGTCAAATCATTAAACGCATTCATTTCGTCCTTATTTCAAGTTCAGCAATCACCAAAATGAATGTTCAATAGAACTTTTAAAGGAAGAATTAAAGAACTGTTTTCAATTTTGAAAAAGTAACAGCAATTTTTTTAAAGACAAAATTAAGCACAAATATTGAATGAATTCATGCTTGTGTGTCGATAATGAAAGTGTACTTAAATGGCTAAGCAAGGAGCTGTTCATGTACTTCTTCCTGGAAATGTTCTGTGTTAGTTAAGGATTTTACTTTTTAGCATACACAGAGGGACCTGAGAGACCTGACAGAGTGCATAAACTGTTTATCTTTTTGCCCTAGTTATACACATACCCCGCAACGCTGACATGTTTACCAAATGGAGTTCCACATGAAAGTGGTTTTCTGTTCTCATATCTGTTGACGTAGCAGAATTCCTGCATGCTGTTTATCGTAGCGTGCCTTGATTTATAGAATTTGGCCAACAGAATCTAGAGTAAAAGCCAAAGGAGTAGGCACTATACTTAATGGAAATACGGAAAGTAGACAAAGACCATTGAAGACAAAGGCCATTTTATGTAGGTAGTGAAGCTGCAGACCTGATATAATTAATCAAAACAGAGGTTTGAGCCATGGAACTGTCTGTTATCTTCAATGGCAGGAAGTCGTAATTCATGCAGGAGAATGGTCTGAAAAATAAGTAAATATGGGGGACGTGTTAATTCTTGGACCGGGTATCGGGGCAGGCCACGTGCAGGAAGTGTGCTCATGCTGGTTTCGCATTGTTAACATTTGTAACATTTCCCCCGTCCTGCAGAGTTTTCCATCCTTTTTCAAAGGCAGAGACTTTTTAAATCTGTAGACCTCCCACCGGCTGAAGGTGCCTTCTTGGGGATGCTGGTCTCTCAACTCTTTTAAGCGGGGACTTAGGAACGCGTGGATTGGCTGCTTTTGGGTGTTTGTTTATTGCCTGACGGTGCTGGTTTGGAAGATGTGGTAATGAGTCTGGAGGGACAGCCTTTTGGCTCCCACCACTGTGCATGTCTAAATCATTTTTGATTGTTTTACTGAGCTCTCTGCTAACACGGTTGACTTGTCAATCCAACTCCATCACAGACACGGCCTAAGATCTGTTTCATTTTTTTATTATTAATCTAGCTTGGAGTAGTTTTTTTAAAAACATTTTTCATTCTGCATAATTTGGTCAGATTCTGTTTGTATACTCAGAATTAAGTGTGACTGCAATGTGCTTTGCCTTCAACTTCGATTTGAGAACATTTTAACGTTTTTTCGATATAATACTGTTTTGTTAATGTTTGTCGTTTTTCTCAGTGATACAAAACTCCATTGTGTGTAAGTAGAAAAGAAGAGTAATTCCATGCTTACATTTTAACTCAGATTAAAGCCAGCGTGCACTGTGGGCAGCGCCTATGGGCTTTGGTTCTTAGGTCGTGTTGAAACACGTCCATTTTCTTCAGAGGAGAGCTTCCAAAGTGAAAAGTGTGTGCCAGTTGGGTCAAAGAGGAAGTGGAGCACGCCCCCACACCCAGCATCTGTACTCTTATGATTTATAGAGCAGCGATGTACACATTGCCCAATTTGTGTACCGAACCAAGAGGGCATTATGCTGTTCTTCCCTTTTTCTGAAGTCACTCCCCTTTCACAAGTCACATGCAGTGCTACCATATTGACCAGAGGGTACTGGAGTGTGCGAACTGGGCGTGTCACCACCTGGACTTCCTCAAGCATTTGTGGAAGCATTTCTCGACACACCCGACCATATAAGTGACTAATATACCAAATGTGAGCCTTGGATTAGGCTGTTGGCCGAGCAAACAAACTGCAAAAACAGAAGGTGGTAGTCTGTGAAATGGGTGGAAAGAGAGTTTGTGTGTGATGAGTTTGTCTGAGTATGTGCGTGTGTGTGTGTATGTGTGTGTGTGTGTGCATGCGTGCATGTGGGTGTGTATATGTAAATGTGTGCAAGTGTATTTGTGTGTGTGTGAGAGAGTGTGTGCACGTTTGAGTGAGAGAGAGAGCGAGCGTGCGTGCGTGTGTGTTTGTATATGCGTATGCATGTGTGAAAAGTGTGTGTATGTGTGTGTGAGTGAGAGAGAGAGAGCGAGCGAGCGTGTGTGCCTGTATGCGTATGTGTGTATAAGTGTGCGCATGTGTGTATGTGCGTATGAGAGAGAGTGTGTGCATGTGTGAGTGAGAAAGTGTGTGTGTGTGTGTGCGTGTGTGCGTGTGTGTGTGAGTGAGAGAGAGAGCGAGCGTGCGTGCTTGTGTGGAGCTGATGGCCTGGTAGAGAATGTTTGATCAGAGTGTTTACCCAGGGAAGAGGAGGAAATCGATGTGCACTTTTTCGCTGGCTGTGATATTTTTTTTGTTTCCCTTGCTGTGGGAAGCTTTGGGCAGGCAGCCCAGCTGACTCTATAGGGACACAGACCTCTGAGATCCCATCCAGCTACCATTACCTCACCGAGGAGACAAAAAGCACACACGTCTGCCGGGGACATTTTAAGGTGAATGCTACGCTAATTGGGGATTATCACTTAATAGTTTTGGCTGGGGGTTGATTGAGAATAAACCCTTGTTTGTAACTATCCCAGGGTGCTTTGCATAATGGGATACGGGCTGAAATGGCAGAACTAAACAGCCGTGACAGAATACAAGGGACTCCCCACTCCCGACTGTCACAGATTGATTCAGTTATTAAACTAATCTGCTGTGATTAAAAATGCAAATGTCTCCAAATCACCGGTGAGTTTACATGTTTTTTATTTGAGCTGATTTAATTACACGGAAAATGAAACAGGGACGCGTGATTGAATTTTTCTGCCGATTGCCACACTTTAATGAATATTAATTTGTTCCCCACCGTAGGGGGAAACGTAGTTAGATTACTCTATTCAGAAGAATCCCAGGGCAAAATTGACGGAAACAGAAACAGAAAAAAAGATACATTTTCAAAAACTGCCGTGGATTTGCAGAAATTATCCTCTTGCGTTTTGAAAGAGTAAAGGATGCTTTCAGCCTGTTTACAATGAACAGTTAATTGATTGCGCATTTAATGGCCAGGCTACTGGCTCCATTATGACATCATCACTTTTCATATACACCCACCCGCTGTCTCTGTGATTCAAAGTTTACTTATCAAAGAACAATTGCTGGGGCCGAAAACAGGAAGTAGAGTCCAATTGGTAAATCTCTAGCGTCCTGCTAACAGTATAAAAAATCCCAGCATTTAAAACCACAGCCAGGGCCAAGACTGTCGAAACAGGAGGTGCTTTGCCCTTAATGTTCGTTTCTGACAAAACATTAAATGGAAAAAATTGTACTGGAATGGAAAAACCGCATCACTGGCTTTAATTCACGACACAAACTGAAAGACAAACTCTTACTGCCAGATGCATCATGGGAGGCCCTATTACTGTACATTAGGGCTCTCCAGCCCTGGTCCTGGTGGGCCGCAGGGTCTGCTGGGGTCCCCAACCCTGGTCCTGGAGAGCCACAGGGCCTGCTGTGGTCCCCAGCCTAGAACTGGTTGTGGACCACAGCACAATCTGCAGCTCTCCATGACTAGGTGATCCCTGATCCCTGATCCCTGATGTGGTGAGAGCCAGTGGGTGTGGTCAGCATACATTTGTATCAGAGGAGCGATTTTACTTCGTGATTTGCTGTCTTGTTTTTCGGCTCTTTTAAATGGTCTCTTTTGTCTTTTCCGTATATTTTTTTCTTTTACATAATTACGTTTAAAAAAAAAAAGTTTCATAATTAGTTTGCATTCCATTATATCTCACATTGAGTCATTAGGAGCATTTCCCCCGTGATCCTCAGTGCAGACCGTGCGGCGAAAGAAGCTGTGTGAGGTAATTATCTGTAATTTGCGGCTGCGTTGGCGCGGGGCCTTCTGTGAGCGTGCGTGTTAGCGTAGCCCTTTATTTCCGCTGTTTTAGAACGCGGTGCGAGCTGCGGATTTGCGACCGGCGCTGCTGCGAGCATTCCACTAATCTGCAGCTTCTCCCGGGATCTTGTTTTTTTTTCCCCTCGCGCGTAGCCGTAGCGCGGCTTCAAAAGTTCCAGCGTCGCTAACAAAGACCGGCTCTCCGGGGCTCCTGCAAAAATCCAGCGGGTTTCACACGCGGAGACGTAAACGAAAGCCCCGTCGACGCCTTCCTTCGGCGATTCCGCACGAATCGGCTCTTTTCTCGTTTGCCGCGCGCCGCTCGAAGTGAAAAAACACGTCCGTCTGTCAGTCAGTGGGCCCGATATATTTTTATTTGAATCGAATGGACGAGGCAGCGTGGTTCGTTGCCTTGAGCCTTCTAGCCACCCCCTTAGACATAACAGACCCTCGTCAGCTCCTTGCCTGCGTCTTAAATGGGTCATTCCGACAGTATCTCGCAGTGCAAACAACGGCCCCACTGTTCGCAAGCTATTAGATCTGGCCAGGTGGTTCCTTCTGAAAATAAATGCAATCCATCCTCGAGAACCAATTTTAAAGTGAACTTCTCGGAAAAATGTTTTCTTAGCGTCAATCCACCGGCATATACTGTATACTTAACGAGGGAAAGTGGCCAAGGCGGCAGATGTATGGGGATATTATCGTCTCAAAAAGAAATAAATAAATAGCATGAACATTCCACAAATAAAATGGGATTCACAAAAAAATTGTAACTTACAGTACAAATGAAATAATTGGCTGGCAAATCAATGTGAGTGACCCATAACTCCATAATTGGTCATGTTGATCGTAAGTTACAGTATTTTTAGTCAGCGCCTATCGAATGCTAATGGGATACAAATATAAGATGATATGGTTTCACTTTGGCTCTAGGTTTGAAGGCTTCATTCGTTGATCAAAGAGATAGCCATTAAAGCAATCTTCCCGACCGAGTGGTTGTCTTGTCAATACAACCCTGAAGTGAGCACATACATGCTGTGATTGGTTGAAGTAGTGGGGCCATTTTTTTTCTCAGTGAAAAAAATCTGTGGGTTTTTTCACGTCTTGCTCTGAGGATTGTGTCAAAAATCCACAAATAAATGCAAGCTATTCCACACACACCAGGCAATGTGTAAATGCACATCGAGCCATTTTCTGATTTGTTCATCAGTGCAAAAACATATTTGTGAACCAATTAGTTTTATTTATGAACAGTTCCATTTATTTGTGGATCAACTGCATTTATTTGCGGGTTAGCTACATTTATTTGTGGATCAGTTACATGTATTTCTGAACCAATTATTTTATGCGTAAGTTTTGAAAAAAAAAAATATGTGACTCATTTTATTTGTGGATTGTTCATACTATTATTTTTTTATTTTGAAACAATAATACCTTTATACATAGACCATGCAAATCTGCCAATGAACCTTGCAAAGTTGAGCGTGTGTAGCGTTGCACGTATAGCCTGTAATTCTGCGTGACTCAAATGTTAAATTCACATTCTGGCAGATGTATGGTAACACCTCCCACAGCACAGTCACTGCCCAGGGACGTGAGTTGACCTGTAACCACGGCCCTTATCCCTGGTCCTGGGGCGGGTTCTGCTGCTTTTTTAGCAATTTCAGGCTAGGGGAGCTAGGCGAGGTGAGGAGCTACCCGGGTAATCAATTGCTTTAATGACCAGTTACACTCTAAAGATTGAAAAAAGAAAAAAAACAGCAGACCGCTGCTCTTCAAGACCAGGGCTGCGGTCCAGGTTGCCATTGGCTGTCACAGATTTACGGCGAATTTGAAAAACGGCACTATTCAGAAACTAGCCATTTGAGAGAGGATGTCGTGGGGATCAGAAACACAGCTGGGCCAAATTTCTGAAGAAAGCAGAATTGGGGATAAAAAATGACGAAGGCTGATTTCTCACTGAAAGATGCAAGGGGACCGAGTGGATGATAAGAGGAGGAGGAGGAGGAGGAGAGTTTGGGGCTGTATGTATGGACCTGCTGCCTGACAAGCGCCTATTCAAATCAGTAAATGCCTGTTGGCACGCATTTCCTAATTCTACCCAATTACAGGCGCAGGACAGGCTAACAAGGCACAAATGCACTTTGCATTAACACGCACCTCTGTGATTAGCGGTAATCACGTCTCCCCATCAAACGGCGGGCTAATTAGTGTCATTTAATTATTGTTTGCTGGAAATGCCGAATGCTCGGAGTGAAAACGAAATGATTGCCCTTTTTTTCTCTCGCTGTTTTTCGATGTGCGGAAAGGAGAACGGACATTTCACGGAGACCAGTCGCCGGTGTGCTTTTTAAGATGAGGCCTGCAGATACATGACATTACATTGCAGATACATTGCAGGCCTGCAGATACTGTAGCAGCAGTGCGTGGCCACATCATGTAATGGCCTGTGCCCCGTGAATAGATACCGCAATCCTTTAATGTGAAAATATTTGTAATGTCAAAAACTTTTGACAGAGATTTATTTTATTTGTTTATTTATTTCGTTGCTTTGCTTGTGTCATGTAAGACCATTATGTTGGTATAGATCTGTTTCCTGTCTTCCAAAATGGGAAAAAAATGATATTTTGATGAGAGCATTGAACAAGGTGCAGATGTGTGGTGTAGTGGCCAGAGAGCTGGACACGTAACTGAGAGGTTGCAGGTTTGAGTCTCATGTGGGGCATTGCCACTGCACTCCTGACCCTAACCTGAATATCTTCAGTAAAATGACCTATAGTTATGTAGAACAAAAAAACATTTACCATGTGCGTTCACCTTTATTTCACAGAAGCTTCAGCTGTATGTAACATTGAGCTTCACAGCTGAAACTGAGACTCGGAGAAAACTGATCCACAGTCCATGTCCACAGTTAATCGGCAGCTGTCTAGACACTCGCTTCCCAGTATTTCCACACGTTGCCGTTGCTAATGTTGCAAATGTAATTAGCGCTGAATTTACGTCAATCTCTGCACACGCAGGAACGTGGTTCCAGTTATCTCATTCAGTTACCGAAGAGGCTGTTCTCTTCACTAATATATCCCTGTGCTGATATATGCCGCCATGCACATTTCAAAGAATTAAAAATAAAATGTAGGGCATTCAATTTACATTACAGGCACTTAGCAGTAAAGTTTTGTGTTCCCATGTTTATTGAAGCTTGTGTTTTTTAAAATTCGTAGTATCATCTACGTCACTGCATCAGACAGTCTGCAGCTAGCCGAATCACACCCTCCCCAGGACAGCCTCTGCAGGGCGGCCAAACTTTTGGCTGCCGCTGTTGCCACCGGCACAGCCAGGATCTGTCAACCGCCCACTGACTGACTTTTCAGACCAAATGGCTACGCACGGGATTACAGTACAGTACATCAAGGAGAAAAAAAACCCAGCCTGAAAGAAAATGACAGCTCTGCTGCCTCTTAATTCTATTTGATGATCTGGGTCTAAGTGATGTGCCTTTTCCCCCGTAAAACGAAGGTGGCAATATTGTCAGATTCCAGCCCGGTCGCCATGGGACAGATTTGAATTATCAACGCAAATTCCTAAAACGGTTCCTGCAAAGGGAGAGCAGGAGGATTTCTTTCAATTAATAACAGCATCTCAAACGCTTTATTTAATGTAGCCCTCGATGGTATATTTTACGCTCATTTCACCTTTAGGGAGAAAGAACAAACAGTTACTGTGCCAAGCTTTGTATATCATTATGTACATTTTAATGTGAAAAGAGAATTGTGGTGTGTGACGGGTGCCATGAAGCTAAATGCAGTACACAGGAAACTCATTGTGAAGCAAAGGAAAGTGCAATATCACACAGAGTCAGAGCGCAATAAGGGAGGGGGGCCATAATGCGATGATTTATTTGGGCCGCGCGATGAAAGAGGAAAAAAAGAGTTCGTTCCAAGAAGCCCCGGGGATTTTTCAGACCAAGGGGGTATGATACGGACATAAATAACGCAGAAATTATATAATAACTCTCCTTGTCAGGAGGTAAAAAAAAAAAAGAAAAGCTTCTGTGGTTCTCGTAAATGTACCAATGTAAAATGTACGTGTTTTACATATATTTCAAACACTGCCCTGTGTGGGCATGTTCTGTATGTTTCTGTAAATGCATAAATGTAAAAAAGATGCAGCTAGATGAAAGCGTATTGGGACGTTGTTGTTGGTTTGGCGCTGCGATCCAGCACATTGGAATGTGAAATCAAACAGTGAAAATGGGCTGTAATTGCTACACGGACCATCCGTTATGGATGCAAATATTCTCAAATTAAAGCCGACAGACTCAAATTAACCTCAAATTCTAATTAAATTTACTAGAATACAGAGCCAAAACAATAAAAATCTGTGTCACTGTCCTAATGCTTTTGCATTGAACTGTATGTGTGTAAGTGTAAGGTTTCAAACACTGCTGCTATTTCCAGAACATTGAGGAGCTCCTGTTTAGATTCTCATTTGGATAACGTTACAAAGAGAACGTTCCACAAACAGTGTGAGAACACTGTGAAGCAAACAAGGTCTGCACAATGTCCCTTCTGAGTTCCTTGAGCTGCCAGTCAAATCTCCAGCCAACCTGTCTTGCTAGACCAGGGGGTCAACGTTGTTTGAAGCACACCCCACCTTCCCCCATTTTTCAGATGGGTTGGGAAAATAAAAGCCATTGACGCTGGGTAGTGAACGTGAGGTAGCGTGACGTAGCTGCTGCTGGATATCAGTGAGGTCAGCGACATCGTCACAGGGAGGGCCTTGCTCCTCCTCCTCCTCCTCCTCTTTCTCTCCTCCTCCTCTGGCGTGAATAGCGCTCAGTCGGACAGGCTGCTCTTTTGGTCCGGGCCCAACTCCCCCGGGGTGCCCCGCCGCGCTCGTCTTTAACCCTCTTAAGCTTTAAGCGAGTTTCTTGCTCACCGCTTTTCCCTCATCGGGGGAAAGGGGGGCATCTGCTAACCAGCTGCACCCCAGTCCAGGTCATCAGACCTGGTATGATTGGCCGGTTTGCATTGATGACATCACAGCAGTACTTTAGGTGGTCCTGTTAGAAAGTGACACTAAAGGATGTCTTTAAGACGTAAAGTGGGGAAGAAGGAACCTCTCGCACCTTTAGCATGGGGGGAGGAGATTGATGTCATGTATTATTCAGCTAAAAAAAAAATCCCAACAGTCTGGTCTTGTAAACTTGTGGGAGCATCACTTCCAGAAGGACTGAACTTGGGTACGTTCTTTTGGAATCCACAAGCAGTGGGCACTTAAGTCTAAAGATGATTTTTGTTTAAAGCATTCATCATGTCACAAACCACAATATCAAAAAAACAAATAGGAAAAACGTAACCTTTTGAATTCACTGTCATTGCTGATTCTTCCTATTTATGTTTAAAAAAACAACTTCTTAAAGCTTAAAAAAATAATGACTTCAGTGGAAAAAAAGGGGAATTCTGAACTGGTCAGACAGAAGTTGGGGGGGACGGAAAGGGGGGATGTTACAAAAAAACCCCTCACAAAAAAAGCAAACATATTTTCAATCTGATGAGTTCAGCAAAGGTTGTGATGGAGAAATGGGGTTTGTTTAAGAGGCAAAAATGCAGAAGCCTAAATGTCAACGCCAGAATGGCAGGAAGCCTGTGAGAGACAAGGAAAAAGCTGTCAATGTTACTCTCGGGGAGACGGAGTATAAATAGGCCATTGAGCAAGAAAGCAGGAAATCAGCGGACTGCAGCTTCTAGTAGGAATTTCTCCTGGACTCTGTAGATAAGAGCCTTAACTCTTTCCTGTCAGGAAACGGGGCGCGAGGGAGCGTGCGTGACCCAGGTACGAGGTCGGGCTGGGGGGGGGGGTCCGGGGGAGGTCCAGGGTTCCCGCGGCTAAACGCTCAGGTTCTTCTCCGCGACTGACATTTAGGAATACGCCGTTTGATTTCAAAGTAACACGACTCTGGATCCATTTGCATGGAGTCCGTGGAAAGGTCGGTCATTGAGGGGCCCTGTGTCCTTCTCTCGGCTTCTGAGCATGGGCCTCACCAGCGCAGACGGGCACCCCAATGCACCCACCATCCAGGGGAGATCTTCAGACCGGGAAAGGCTCTGTCCAAAGACTGTTTTTTAGCTTCTGAGGATGGACCAAAGTGCTGGCTCTGCCCAAGAGAGAACACTTTTTTTGGCTCTCCTGCAACCAAATGTGGTCAAGTCTCTGCAAAGGGCTACTGCCAAACTAAAAAAGTGTACACATCTTAAAATAACCTTACACGCTCCTTTACAGAAAAATCCAAAAGGAGACATTAGAGACATTAAAGGTATGAGAAACTGCATAATCATACTTATTAAAGCTTTGGCTGCGATGTGGAGGCAGAGGCAGAACTTGGAGTCTTTACTGAATCAGTAAACCAGGATCGGCCATCTTTAAGCAAGACAGAAAACGTCAATTACCAAACCGATCATAGCCAAGTTTGAAAAAAAGTTCAAAGATTACTTGAAATCCTGAAAAAGACTTTAAGACCAAGAATAAAACTAAATTTTGGGGTTAAAAAAAAAAAAAAGACTGGTCAGTTTGCATTTGAAGTTGTACGTTTGGAGTCACATGGAGCACTACCCCTTAAGAGATCTATTATTAAAGGGAGGAACAGAGGAAAATGTGCTTGCTGTTCACACACTTTTAAGACCGAGGGTCGGCTAGTGATAAAACCCAAAGAAGCAACCGTATCTGTTTCCAGACAAATCTCCTTAAACTCCGCTTTGCTTAATTAAAGCAGAATTACTGTTTTGTTTAAAGCAGTGCCCTCGAAAAGTAAAGGTTCCTACGCGTGCAGTAACAGCATCCGTGCTTCAGACTTGATAGTGAAACAGATCACCGGGTTCGAGCAAAGCAGTAGCATAAAGCATATTTGATTTCATTGTGATTGATTTCATATTTTAAAAAATGTGGTTTTTTTTAACACTGGGGAACTGCTCAGGCGCTTGCTTGCAGAGAAGAGTAGCTTCTGTTTTGACATATCAAGTAATAAGCGTAGGAGGAAGTATCCACAGATTCTACGGATTCTATGAGGAAAATGAAAAAGATTAACTGAGGAGAAATGTTGTCTTTCTCTCAAATGAATTCCACCATTATTGCTGTAGCCAGGTTCATGGTTCTCGCCACCGTGTTTGGCTAACTTTGAGGGTGAAATGGCGGGTGAATTGTGGGCGGTGCACTGCGGAACCAGTCGGACACAGGGTACGGTGCAAAATGTCCCCATTAAACTGGAACAGTCTATTCAGAACCCCTGCCTTACAGTCTGTAACACCCCTCCCCCATCTTTAGAGTATACTGAGCACCATTTCAAACCTACATTTCCATCATTATATTTTTGTTGGGAGTTCATTGCGCAACAAACCAGAGACAGAGTCTTCTATAAGCAACCCAGGACAAGAAATAGTCAACAAATTTGTCTTTTAGAAAAACTTATGTGGTAATGCTGAGCAGTTCCCGAATGAGCAAATCTTCAAATGAATCTTTCAAATGAGTAAACTGACTCGAATCTGCACCGTCAAAGATTCATTCCTTTGGCTCTCCCCCCAAGCACTCACATATCCGGTTCCCACTCTTTCCCCGTCTCCTTATTGCACAAGTCCTGCATTTTAGTCACTTACACAGAGGCCAGTAGCTAGCTATCAGGCCAGCATCTGTGTGAATGTCAATAGGCGTACTGAAAAGCCAATCAGATAGCTGCAAATGAATGACATCGTGTGTACTTCAGTGTAGCCGAGTGGTGCATACTTACGTCAAGTGAGTCGTTGACGCCAGCGAACGAGCAGTGAAGGGCCGACGAACGAACAAGTGCCGGCGAATAAGAAGCTTGTGCGTGGGCACTCTTTGGCCAAGGCGCCCATTGGCTGGGCAATTTTTCATAATGCCAGCCAAAATATCCGTCAAAACGGACACAAATGCCACATTGAAGCATCAATCTAATTATATTTAAGTGCACACATTTTGGGCCGCCCACTATTGTATTCGGCCATATAATTTGGAAAGTGGCTACGCAACTGACTAGAAGTAGACAAATTATGGAAAGCCATAAAGGTCACAATTCGCCAGGCTTTCCCCCAGCACCTCAGTTCTTAAAATTTGTTGGGTGTTCTTCTTTCACAGCTGGCATAATTAAACGGTGTTTAATTATGCCCCCCCCCCCCCCCCCCCTCGCTGCAGACAGAGAGCCACGGTCGAGCAGTTTCCGTCGGTTGGGCCGTGAGACCTCATTCGGCGGGTGGCAGCCCTCCCGTGCGGAGGGGGTGGCCCGCCCCTTAACCCCGAACCGGCGACCCCGTGTTAATTTCATTTACGCTGTGGCCGCCCCCCCCCCCCCCCCCCCCCCCCCCCCCCCGCGCCTCCACCGTCGCCAGCCGCGGGAAAGGGAGCTTTTATTACATCAAAGCCAATAAATGAAAAGATGATGGGAGATGGAGTTTTTTTCCCCTTTTCTTAAACTGCAGACTTAATGTGGCCCTGTGGCAGTCCATTACACGGCTAATAAGAGCTGTCTACAGGCCACCGCCGGTGAGCAGCGGGTCTGCCGCTAACAGAACCTGACAGATTCATTAGGGGGCCGGCACTGCGAGACTCCTGGTGCTATGCCCCCCCGCCCCCCACACACACCCCCGCCTCCTCCGGTCACCGAGCCAGGCGTTCGTTCACACTCCAGCTCCCTGCCGGCCCTGGTTGCCGTGGGAATACGGTTCAGATAGGAGGAGGGCGGTTGGGATATCGTACAACGCGTGCATGATCCTGTGTGCTGTGCAGACGCACATGTATGCACGTGCGCGCACAAAGACACACACGCAAACACACACACGTACACACACATACACAATGCATATGTTTCATGGCATTGCTCAAACTGAAGTAAGGCTTGGCATGAAGCTTTGCCAACAGAGGTGACGTTTTGATCATGTTTTGTCTTGTAGACTCAATCATTCAAACCATGATTTTTTGTTTGACAGCAGATTTAGCACATGTTCTGTATTCCGCGTGGCACCTTGTAATTGAATATAATATTGCATAACCTGTGACACCTGGCACTAGGCTATGACTAATCAATGTCGTTCAACGTGTTGCTAAACGCGCGTGTTTACATAACAGACTAGCTGACATGCTTGGAGCACATGTCTGTGTAACAGACGTGACAGATCTTCTCTGCACACACACCTTCCGGCCTTGCAAGCAGACCACATGGCATTTGTGAAGGTGATATCAATAACCCCGCCCCCCCCACAAACACACACACACACACACACACACACTCATACACAAAACAGATACCGAATGTCAGGTTTCTGAGTGGAAAGGTCTCCGCGCGGCGTCTCCGGGAACAGAAGGAGAGGAGAACCCGGTCGAGCGCTTCGGGGACGCGGACGGCGGACTCGGTGGGACGGGCGAGGGTTACGCCGCGCGCTGACAGGTTTCGCCGCCGTTCGCTCGCGATTAGCCTGAGCGTCTCCCGCGAGAGCTGGACCGAGGGTCGGCTAACACAAGGCGCCCGTCACCTTCGTTTCCCTTTAAAAAATGATTTAAAAAAAACCCTCATGACCTCTTGCCAGCGTGTTCTGCTAATTTAATATCGCTGCATTTACATTCTGCCTGAGTAGAAACCGCTAGTGTTTCCCATTCAGGGTGACGCTACAGGCCCATTCAGGGTGATGCTACAGGCCCATTCAGGGTGATGCTACAGGCCCTCTCGCGTAGCCGTCTCTGTTAGCCGACACGCAGCGCTAACGGGCTTCTGATAGCCTGTTTGGCTCCGCTCTGGGTTTTTTTTTTTTACAGCACGCTTGTGTCGACACCATGCCCTGCTAAAGAGGCAGGCCCGGGGGGGGGCGCACCTCCCCGTGGGGGGCGCGGGGTGAAAGCTCCGGGAGAAGCGGAGCTGGAAGGGGCTTCCTCGCTAAACGCTCTTTATTCTCTCCGCGGGCTCCCGCGTCCCGGGGCGGCCGGCGGCTTGCGTCGCACGTCTGAGCGGTTTCCCTAACCGCCGGGTGTTTCTCAGCCGAGGCGAGGCGGATTTAAGCACCTCGCTCAGGGGCGCGCTGGCAATTCCCTACGTGGGATTCAATCCTGCAACACCCCCTTCCCCCCCCTCACGCACGCACACACACACATACACAACCGCTACTCCAGGCCGCAGCCCTCTCACAGTGTGTGTGGCGAGTGGAGATTTGGTGAAGGATCTTGTCTCTCTGGGATGGAAATGGCTCTCTGGGACAGGTATTAACCAGAACCCCAGCAGAACGGGCGGGGCGTGGTCACAAAAGCCACACCAAGAGCCGCGTGGAGAACCAGGGGTTTAACAAGAAACGCTCGCGCTGAAGCGTTCCTATTGGCCAGGCCGGCTGACCTATCCACCAGTGAGCTGTTCTCAAAGACCCACATCGCGTGGCTCTCCAGGACCAGTGCTAGGGATCCCAGCTCAAGGGGAGCAGCAGATTGGGAAAGGCTCCGGGATGCTGTTTTTGTAGTGGTCTCCACGGAGATGACACTGTCTCAACGCTCCGTACAGAAGGTGTGAGAGCGCAGTTTAGCAGCAGCTATTTTCGTGCCTCTGGGGGATCCCTGTGAGTGTTTTTGGGAGAGATTCGGACAGTTTATCACATAGATGCATTTTGCTGGTGTGTGTGTGTGTGTGTGTGTGTGAGAGAGAGAGAGAGAGAGAGAGAGTGGAGAGCCTCAGGCCTAGGACCCATTAGACTTCATTACTGCTCCTGAGTGCTGCAGCAGCCCTCATATGAGAATCTTAAAGCATGATCCTCTTTCCCTCCTAAACACACACACACACACGCATGATCATAAACACACACACGAACACATACACGCATACACCCACACATGTATGCACACACACAAACACACACCTGCACACACACTCATTCCTCGGTCTGTTGCACGTCCACGCGCTATCACCGTGACGACCGACCGGGAACGTTCACTCTCCTAACGAACGATACTCATGCACAGCCTCAGCTGTTCTCTCTTCGTACAGTAGCTGCCAGCTAGCCGACCGGGCTCTCCACTGCACACAACGGTCCCGGGCACCAGCCGCTGACATTGAACAAATCTGATGGGTTTGAATTGTGCATTCAGCAAGGATTCACTGAGAGAACAGATGGCAGTAGGAAGATGGAGGGGGCGGGGGTTGGGTGGGGGTGGGGTGGGAGATGTGTGTATGTAGAGGGGGGGGGCGGGGGAGTGTGTATAAGGGGGTTGGGAGGGGGGAGTCCCTTTTCAAAGATAAACCATGCAAATGGCGGATTATTTTTGCGCAGTTTTATTGCGGCGCTGAAGACATAATCCCTAAATCAGTTTGAAAAATGACAATAGCTTTTTTTCCATCCTCACAGATAAAACTCCAGCTCGATCGGAATTTCCAGCAGCCAGCTGTCTAGGAATGAAATCCGCTGACTTTGGCTGCATTTTAGCGGAGAAATGAATAACGTTTTTGAAAAAGGCCGCTTTTGTAACCGTCGTGACTCTTCTGCGATGGACCAAATCACGTGTAGTGGTAAAACAAAAGGGCTCAAAACGGCAAGTAAAACTGAAGAAAGGGCAAAGAGGGCCAACCTTATGTCTTTGGAAGACTGTATTTACAAAATGGAGTATACAAAAAGTATTGCAATGGTAATACCTTCTCGGTCTGAAGAAGTCTCTGGAAGAAATGCTGCTAGCACCATTTCCCTTGCTTTATTTGTTTGTGACTTGTATTTCACACCCCAGCACTCTGTAAGAGTTTGTATGCTCTATTTTGAAAATACCGTCGGTTGGCTCTCTTCTCCTTTCTTCATCTTATATGATGGAGAAAGGGAAGGTTGAGTTTAAGAGGAGCATGTTGGAGCACACTTTGAGATGGCAATTCTGGGAGGTTCATACCCACACCGAAGACAGAATATGGCCTCTTACATTGCACTGTGTTCCAACATAAGCACACACACTGATATTTTAATTACTGAGGAAAATAATCACAACGAGATGTTAGATACTCATAGTTTATGAATCACAGATGCACCCTTTTAAAAAAATTAATTCATAAAATTTTATTTATTTATTCATAATGCCTGCGTCCATGGCGATAATATCAATGGTAGTGATGATCAGGTTTGGTTTTCGAAAACAAGCATGGGGCGATATAGTGGCCATTCCTTGTGTGAACATCAGGCTTGAGTTTAACTGGTTGATCCATGGTGGGGTTAGAACCCAAATTAGGCAGTTTTCTTATTAGGCACATTTTGGGCCCCCACGTGCAGCACCTTTTGAAAAAGGATGGCCTTTCTGTTTCCCCCACCATGGATGACGCGCTAAACAATTCTCTTCGCCGTCAGTTGCTGATGTCAGCTGGATTCCCTTGTCCTGTGTGATTCCAGCCGACAGCCAAACACCACAGGACAAACACAGCCAACACCACCGCACATAGTCCCCTCCCCACTCCCTACAAACCAAATGCAAAATACATGCAAATAGATCGAGTAGATCCTGAACCTGTGTCTCACTCTCTAATCGTGTCACAAACACACACACACACACACACACATGCACACGTTCCCAAATGTGTGCATGTGTGCATCACACACGTTAAAATGTTCCCAATTAATGACAGTTGGGCTTGTGCGTACAGTCACAATGCCAGTCTTTTCCACAATTTTACTCTCATTAATATTTTAATTTTGCACATGTTTCATATAAAATCATCTTTTATCTGAATCCTGCATATGTCATATAGAAGTGATCTGCACATATAGGGTACGTATCCGCACACTGGTGCGCGCGTGTGTATGTGTCAAGATGGCTGATTAGAGCTGATTCTAGAGATTCCTGTTTGCACTGTTGCTATGGCTTCTGTCTTACTCTGCTATTTCCTGCTAATTGACCCGGTTCACTTACTCATGTTCTTAATTTTATCACTTACTCTGAATAAGACAAACCGCTAAGTGGCTGTGATGTAATATCTAAGCGTCACGGGCGCCATGTAGGGTAGAAACCGGAGCGCTCGAACGCGCGTGACCATGTCCCCTCGGGCGGCGCCTCCCGCTGGTAATGGCGGTGACCTGCGCTTACCCGCGCGCCGCTGATACCTGCCCCACACCCCCCAGTGGTCCAGGTTATTAATGCCTCCTCTGACCGAGCAAAATTCAATTTCCATAATTTGCATGACCATATCTCAGAGGGCCTCGTCAGCAGGTAGCAGGGAGACGAAATGCCCGGATATTTTGGGAACGGGCCAAAAAAATATAGGTGGCCTCTTTCATTGGCTGGTGGAACAGGACAGTAGGAGGAGACAGGAGTCAAAAATGAAAGACTTCGTCTGTATGGACGGACGCTTTTAAAATAGTTTTTTGTATGTACGAATGGCAACAAGTTACATCGGGTGAATATTAAAGTGAATAGCTACTTATTCACAGAGGAAATTCTGAAAATGTTTATTTCAGGAAACGAATGTTGAAGAGTGCAAATGTTTCTGAGCATTTTACACACTGATAATTTGCTGGCTTCCTGTGATCTCCGAAACTTAAAAATGTTTGCTGGAGGCGATTCAGAAGCTGTAAATAATTAAGTTGTTTTTAGCGCGAGAGCATTAGCGGCGGGGTGAGAGTGCTGTTATCGTTGCACAAAGTTTACCGGTCCCTCGGGGCTCCGCAGTTTAGAAAACAAGGAGGCGCCCGGCCCTTTTATTAGCTGCTCACCAGAGCAATTTAATTGTAGCAATGATGATTATCCATTAGAAAAAAGGCTTAAAACACTTGCATTTTTCCTTAATATGGTTCGGTGCTAATTGCCTGTGCTCTACAGTACATTTGCTTGCTGTTTGCCATTTGTACTTGCAGGGACATTCTACGCTTATATTAAGTGACTTTACCGGAGGCCTGTAATGTAAATGGAGGTTAAATGTGTGTGTCTATAATTCCACGGCCTTTTAAAATTCATTTTGAAATGTTAAAGTGGCGGTGCATTATGGAAATCTCTGTTTCGGTTCTTCTTTTTAACTGGGACCTTCATTTTGATACTGGCCTCCAGAATTTTAAAACAACAAAAACAGGAGACCTTTAAATCTTTACAAGAACTGGTGTCTGGCGCAATTTGAGGCAAAAAAAAGGTGATTAAGCGGTAAACACACACATGCTATCTTTTAGCGTCCTCTCCCAGAACTGCGCAACACGGAACAAGCACGGAACAGGGCATTGCGATTTCCCAGAATGCCCGTGGTACGGTGCTCCCAGGCTCCGAGCGGCGCGTCGTTCCTGTCGGAGCTGACGGACGCGGCGCTGAGGAGAGAGCCACACAGACGCGGCGGCCCCAGAAGCGTGCCGGTTGCGGCGCTTGGAGGCGGCGGGCTGGGGGGGGGGGGGTGAGGGGGGGGGCACAGTGGGTTTAATAGACGCGGTAATTTTCCTGATGGGAGATAATGAGGTCGTTTCATCCGCAGCTGGGGGAGGGACTGACGCTCCGGCGGCGGGGCTGGCGCTAAATGACTAGCCGAAGCTCCCGGGGCAGCCTGGCGCTGGCAGAGACATCTGCTCCGTGCCAGCGCCGAGTGCGCCGACCTGTTAAATATAGCGCGGCGGAGCGCTTGTTTACATTAGCCGCCGCCAGGCTAATTCATCACGGCTCCCGCGCCGCGCTATTTACGGCAGCGGGCAGCCGCTTACACAGCCGGGCCGCCATCCGGGGACCGAGGCGCCGCCAGTTACCCCCCCCCCGCCTCCCGCTCCTTTTCATTATTTTTATTTTATTTATCTTATTTTTTTACTTCTTCATCTCGTTCCATGCCGTACCTTTATCTGCCCGTCGTAACTGAGATCAGCGAGCGGTGATGCAGTTTATGTGCGGGATGAGGCCCGGAGACCTGCAGGAAGCCGGGTAATCTCAGGGGGATTCTGGGTAAAGGCGGGACGGCGGGCCCGAGCGGCGGCGGCGGCGCGGGGGGGGAAGCGTGCCGTGGCGGTGCACACCGACCGCTCGCAGCACGCGTGGAGTAGCGCGCGTGCGTGTGTTTGAGCGTGTGGTACATTACGTAACAAGCTCTCTTCGGATAAACGAAACACCTGCAAGTTAGGAATGAAAGCGCAGCATCACCGTCGCCATGGTGCACGAGGTTGCAGCATGCGACACACTATACTGAACAGCAGTGCGTTTCACCTGCATTGTTTTACCTGCATGCAGGTGGGGGAGGTGGGGGGAGGTCAGCAGCGTTTGAGTTCCTTTGTGAAGGCCTTTCCGGAAGAATCAAAACAACAAAACGACAGCGGGCTTTGTGAGTGCCGAGAGTGGGGGTAGGGGTGGTGGGTGGGAGTCAGGCGTGCGAGGGTGGCTGTTTCTCATTGTTGCTGAACCTGTCCTGTAGCTTAGCAGTCTGTCTGTAATCTGATTCCCCGGTCTGTGCGACTGACTTCTAGAAACCAGTGCTCTAGGACTCTGGCCAATTGTTTATCATGATAAAATGCATATCAAGATACAAGGTAGGTTGACATTGCAGTAGGTATCGCAATAGGCCACAATGTACAATACCAGTAGATGCCTGTAAATGGAGCAGGAGTGATGCTGTGCTTCATTTCAAACAAATGGCAACTAGGGCTGGGCAATATACTTTCCTTTCTTTTCATCTTTTCTCTCTTTAATTTTACCTGTTGCCATACTAAATATCCGAACTTCAGAGGCCGTGTGAAATGCTTCTGGAGAAAAAACGTTACCACTATTGGATGTTGATAAGACAGCCAATCAGCAGCAAGGTCATAAATCTTCAGTGTGATTATGGGATGTGTTTTTGTTATTCACATGGAAGCTGCAAGGCCTTGCTGCTGATTCGCTGTCCTATCAACACTCAATAGATAACAGTGGTAATGTTTTTTCTCAGAAAATATTTCACACAGCCTCTGAAATTTGGATGGCATGAGGTATAATTAAAGAAAATAAGATGAAAAGGAAGGCCACGCACCACACAGTGGTGATGATCGTTATTGCATTTGATAATTACCCTTGCAGTATATCGCCCAGCCCTAATGGCAATTATAAGAAAGACAATGAGGCGGGAAATAAAGGTGTGGTCCGCAGGCCGTGTCGGTGGAGGGGGGCGTGGCCTCTCAGAGAGTCCACGGCGATTGGCAGGTGCACACCTCCGCCATTCGCCGTCTCTGCAGAACTCGTGACCCAAAGCTCGGATCAACATGCCTCCCTTCAAGCCAAAGGCCAGTGCGAAACTGCCTTTTTTCCGAGGGAGGAGCCAAAGTGCATGTTGCCGTGGAGACTGAAGGCCCGCCCCTCTCTTCTCTCCCTCTCTCTGCAGAGCAGATACGGAGCCGGTGAGCGAGGCGTCAGCGTTCGGCTTCCTCCAGGCGCCAGTCCCGACGGGAAAAGACTGCTGTCAGCTGGGGTGAGCTGCACCTTAAACTCACTGAACTCTGAGCTCACTATGAGCACACTCTGAGCACACTCTGAGCTCACTATGAGCACACTCTGAGCTCACTCTGAGCACACTATGAGCACACTCTGAGCTCACTCTGAGCTCACTATGAGCACACTCTGAGCTCACTCTGAGCTCACTATGAGCACACTCTGAGCTCACTCTTAGCACACTCTGAGCTCACTATGAGCACACTCTGAGCTCACTCTGAGCACACTCTGAGCTCACTCTTAGCACACTCTGAGCTCACTCTGAGCACACTCTGAGCTCACTCTGAGCTCACTATGAGCTCACTCTGAGCACACTCTGAGCTCACTCTGAGCTCACTCTTAGCACACTCTGAGCACACTGAGCTCACTCTGAGCTCACTCTGAGCTCACTCTGAGCTCACTCTGAGCACACTCTGAGCACACTCTGAGCTCACTCTGAGCTCACTCTGAGCACACTCTGAGCTCACTCTGAGCTCACTATGAGGACACTCTGAGCACACTCTGAGCTCACTCTGAGCTCACTCTGAGCACACTCTGAGCACACTCTGAGCACACTCTGAGCTCACTCTGAGCTCACTCTGAGCACACTCTGAGCTCACTCTGAGCTCACTATGAGAACACTCTGAGCACACTATGAGCTCACTCTGAGCTCACTATGAGGACACTCTGAGCTCACTATGAGGACACTCTGAGCACACTCTGAGCACAATGCACAAATTCTGAGCACACTCTGAGCACAATGCACAAATTCTGAGCACACTCTGAGCACAATGCACAAATTCTGAGCACACTCTGAGCACACTCTGAGCAAACTCTGAGCACACTCTGAGCACACTCTGAGCTCACTATGAGCACACTCTGAGCACACTCTGAGCACAATGCACAAATTCTGAGCAGACTCTGAGCACACTCTAAGCAAACTCTGAGCACACTCTGAGCACAATGCACAAATTCTGAGCACACTCTGAGCTCACTCTGAGGACACTGCGCAAACCCTCACTAAACTCACTCACCACTTTTAGGAGGTGGGCCACATCCAGATTGGCCATCTGCTAACTTCCCATTTTGTCACATAGAATCTGTTTTTGGGACAGTATTGCTTATGTATGTGCTCAGAAGGGCATTATGTATAACTATTCCAACCTCACACCTTACCGAAGGCATGCAGTCTGTCCGCAGTCTTCCTTTCTTCTTAACTTTTGGTTACATATTTCTGGGTGAATTTTAAGGATTTTTGTATTACAGGTTCACTGAAATATCAACACAGCTATGCTTACGCTGTGCAAAGTTAATTACAGTGTAGAACCACGACTGAGATTGAATGAACCCTCCCAGCACACACAAGTACAGAAGGCCTACTGTAAAATGGCGGACAGCCAAACAGCCTTCAGACGCACTGCAGGCTGAGTACAGTCAAAAGGCATAACAGTTATATGCCTAAAAGCCTGCTGATATACGCTCATGGTTCTGCCTGCTCACTTATTCATTCTCGGGGGGGGGGGGGGGTCTGTGTAAATTCATCTGTCAGCCGTACCCTCTGAATCAAATCTGAATTGTGCAATACTGTCGGTCATGCTTTTTTTTTTTCAAAACTTTAATTACAATGGAGATTGTATTGATTGTATTTGAGACCACACACCCTGAGTCGTTCATCAAGTGGTGGGCTGCTAGCGAGGCACTTCCACAAGCCCATCTTGCTCCCGGAGCCAAAGACTCATCCGTTATCTAAAGTGAATATTACACCACTTTTCTGTGCAGAGGGTGCATACAAATCATCAAAACGAGCTGTGTGGGAGCCAGGAGCCAAGGCTAGCAAATGTGTCCTCCTGTGCGTTTGCTTAATATTTCATCTGCTGAGTAAGGCAGACGCTGGTAAATTTGGGTCTGCGCCTCGTAATGTGCGTAATGGCACCACCATGCGCGTGACGCGCTAATGCTAGCTATCGACGGAAGAGACAGAAAACACACTCTATGATCCAAATGCAGTACCGATACACGAGGGCCAGAGTTGTTAAAGGCTAGTTTGTTACAGGCCCTTTACCTGGTTGAGCTGTGTGTTTTTTATCGTGATTCTACACTTTCAGATCCCTTTTGAGAGTATATCCTGCAAAGAATAAACATGCTCATAAAAAGCAAGAAAGCGGAAGACGCGCGAAAGAGAGAACTGAAGACCTGTTTCCATTGTTGCGGTCGTAAATATCTGGCACGGCGCAGCTGAACTAACTTTCCTTCGGCGCGCCTCCTCCTCTTCTACACCGTGAAGGAAGGGAGACGGGGCGGCAGACCGCAGTACAGTACGCCAGTTACGCGCGGAGAGGAAACCAGAAGTTTTTCCACGGGGGTTTATCAGATGCTGCGGTGCGCAGGGGGGGGGGGGGGGGGGCGAGGCTCGCTAACCGGCAGTCACCTGGCGCGCTCCGTCTGCGCTCAGCGGCGCTCAGCGGTGTTCAGTGGTGTTCAGTTCAGTTAGCGCTGGCTCCCTCGCTGCGGCCAGGCCCCTTGGCCGGGCTGACCTCGCCTTCCTCTGCCCGCTCTCTTTCATTCTTTTGTTCCTCCGCCCGCCGAAGCCTTTCTTTTTTTCTTTTTTTTTGCGCGGAGACGTTCGCGGCCGCTTTGAAAGCCGGGGGGAGCGTGCCCGTGTCACTTCCTCTCGCCCGTGCCCGCGAGTGAAGAGAACCCGCGGTTGGCTTCGGTTGGTTAAACTGTAAAACCGGCCGCCCAGGTGTCCGCTCGCTGTGAAGGAGTCTTTTTTTTTGGGTGAGAGGTCGTTTGGGTGAATAGGTGGCTCGTCGCAGGTGCAGCTCAAACGTGACACCTTCTCAGATTACAGTGGGGGGGGGGGGGGGGGGGGGTGACCAACCCGTTTTCACAGTGAACCCTTTCAGGAACACTAAGCAAACAGACATGCTCATTGTGCACCAGCATTTGTAATGTAAAGCATTTCAGTACACTAGTTTGCCTGTTCATAAGGCAAGAAACCCCACCCTGAAGACACGGCACACCTTAAACTGTACACATCACATTGTACAGCTGTGCTTGCTGACACAAGTCAGGTTATGGACACTATTTGAGGATTACACAGCACTGTTGTAACCCCTCACATTCCAGGCAGAAACACATGACCTTCCCCCTTCAGAGCCAAAACTACACAGCTGCTCTGCATTTACACATCGAGTCAACCGTACCGAGTAATATCTACTGGATTACTCATCTTGAACAAAGCAGAGGTTCTATCCTGTGTAAGTTGCATCATTGGCAGGACTGCACTGTATGTTCTCACTGCTGTAATTAAAGCTTTGCTGTTGAGGTGCTTTTGGCAGAGAGTTTAAAATGGGGGCTGTCATCATATTTACTGGCATCTGGCAGACGCTCGTATGCAGAGTTACAGTGCAAACGCAAGTGCAAAGATCAGGGATCGAAGTTCAGTGATTCCCTAGAGGAGAAACATCATGTGAACACTACACTAACCCTTCTGAATTCGTTCTGACGTGCTTTAATGGAAACTGTGTTATTTAGGGGCATAATAACAGACTCCATTAGGCCTCGCCTTGACAGTGAAGATATTAATGTATTAATGTGCTCTCCATGGAAACAAAACTTTGTCCCGCTGCCCCCCCCCCTTCACTCAACCCTCCATTTTAAGAACTCCAAATCACTTTGTTTTTCATCTCAGTATGCATCTTTTCCAGTCTCTCTTTTTTGGTTTTGATATAGTACCTATGCTGAAAATGGGTGATTCGTGAAAATACCGGTTGTATATTACTCCAGTTTATTTATACTCTCATTGGATTTCACACACCTTCTCAGAAAACACCAGGTGGTGGAGCATTGCTCTCTGAAAACTTTGGGGAAACTTTTGCAAGCTTAAGTTTTGTCGGAGCTTGCGTCAGTTAAATCCTCTCCCCTCTTGAGAATTGCCTGATATGTTTTGCTGCTCCACTTTGTGGGGCTAGAGAGACTTAGCACGTCGAGAATGTGGCTCCACGGGCTAATGTCGTATTTTGGCACCATCAATCAACTCCGCATGCAAATGGTATCAGGGAGTATCTCAAAAGATTTTATTAGAAAAAGCTCCCTGTTATCGAACTGGGAGTTTTAGCCCGTCTGGTTGTCCGATTTCAGGATCAGCGAACGCTCGTAACACAAACAGACTTCCTAGAAAGAAACAAACAGACGGGGAAAAAAAACAACAACAATAAAGTGCCTTGGTAGCGAGAAAGCAGTACGTACAACAATCACTACTGCTAGCTGCGCTGCGCAGCATCACAGAGAGCTCAACCATCCAGGCAGGATTTGGCCAGGATTCCTTATCTAACCGTAGCAGATCCTCAGCTGTTGTGGCCGATGATTGCAGCTTTTACGTGCCCGTGTGCCGTGTGCATCGGAGCAATAAAAACGCTAGCAACAGCGCCATTGTTTGCTTAGGGACCGTCACTCTTTAGTTGCCCTGGTTCCTGTTCCTGCTTTTGGACAAAAACCCTGAAAAGCGCAGTGATAAGTTCTGCTCCCTCAGGATTGAGCAAGTTTTTATTGTTCCCGGTTTAAGTGAGAACCCGTTTAATTATGTAAAAATGACTGTGGAAAAGGCTGTGTGCCTGTGTGCCTGTGTGTGTGTGTGTGTGTGTGTGTGTGTATGCATGTGTGTGCGTGTGTGTGAGGGGAGGTGTGGTTTAGGGGATGGGGAAAGGTACTCAAACAGTCATAAATATTGCATGAATCCGATTCTGCACAGAATAACTGAAGTGCCTGTTAATTCCGCTCACTGAGAATGTTATTTTTAGAGGGCTGGCAGAGGCTTTTAAAGTTGCAAGGAATTCGTATTCTCCAGATATATTCCCTTACACCAACCGACACAAAGCTCAGACTCTCATGAAAGGATTCTTTAAAACTGCAACCTGCACAGCTCACTAATACTGTCAGAATCAGATATGCTCGGGCTTCCAAGACACTGTGATCAAATTGAAAGGTCAATGCACATCAGAAAGTACTTGCAGGGTTTCATTAAGAAGTAAAAAAATGCAAGCATTCACAAGCATATTAAGTATAGGTTTAAGCTATCAAACTGAAGCCGTCCGGCATTTCAAAAGCATATAAAATGGTTTTAAAACTTCTTTGGGATGGCAGTTTAGTCAAGCTCTCTAAAAGTATGTCGATGGAAGCAGCTGGGTGGGTGGCATATATTCTTCCTAGTTATATATAATGCACCTGGCTAATCAGAAACCCCTGTGAAGCCATTTGTCCCAAACATTATGGTGCCCTGAAATGGGGGATCTATGTGTAAAAAATGTTATAATTTCCTATATGGTGAAACCAAAATATATAAAAGTAGCCTCTTACAAAAGCTGAGAATATGGACTTCAACAACATGCAAACTGTTTGATTACAAATCTATAATTGTGGAATACAGAGCCAAATCAAGAAAAAATATGTCTTTATCCCAAACATTATGGAGGACAATGCAACTGGCTCTGAAAATTCATATTATGTTTTGCTCTTAAAAAAAATTTTCTCACAAGAACAATTTGGCGACTTCTATAATCATCAATATTACTTTGCCAAATTGCGTTGGTGTCGAAAAATAACAGAAGCCTGCATTCATCTGTACGCCGAAGTTGAGGACAAATTTAATTAATCCACCCAATAGTAAGTGGAAGAATAAATGCACAAGTACGCAAAGAATAGAATGCAGGAATCTTCGGAATGAAGCCAGAAACGTCCTCTGAGCTCCTCTTCGTTCCTAAAAGTATTTTCGGGCTTAGCCACGGCGCTAACTTTGACAGCCATCTTGAATTCCATCTCCTACGCTGACCCCTCTGGCACTTGATGGTATTTAAAGAACTCTTTGCAGGTGACACGGAACAACAGATTCCGCACAGTCTAATGCGGCGGATATTAAGGTCTCTTCCCCTTTCTCGACCGGTAGATCTGAATGTTTAATGAAAATAAACAGCCTGTCATAAAGCGAGCGGCTGATGTGTGTCTCGCGGTGGGTCTTCGTTATGGGGTAATTCCGCTCTAATGAGACGCGATTGTCACGACGGATGAGCGGGGCATTAAGAGCATGTTAATTAATCAAATCGCAAATTATTCAAATCCAGCCGACGGAGCCCTCCGTAGTAGGAAAGGAAAAATAAACAGCATCGCGGCTGAACGCTTCTGTCCGCACGCTCCCTTTACGAGGCACTCCAGGGCGGGGCGTTTCGACGGACGTGCCAATCAATCGAACCTGATGAGGTCACAAAGCTGTGATGTGATGTGACTGGCGTGTCCATCCAAACCCTGCACTATATCTGCATATAAAAATAACTTTTTTTAATATGAATATTTGTGCTTTTTTTTAATGAAGCCATTAAAAAAAACGTATAATATGATCATTTTGACAGGAATTACTTGTGAATTACAGTGAAATGTGCTACAATTGGACCAAGATGGCATAATAGGTGCAACATTGCTATGGCCCATGTTTTAGACTATTGTCAATGTACAAAAGCCTCTAATGAACATTCAGAACCCAAAGCGACAATCAAGATAAACGCTGTTAGCTACCCAGGTGGATAGCTAGTGAAACGCTATCTCAAACCTTTCACTTGGATCTAGAGGGGTAGTACTGTTTTTCAAGTTTCCTGCTTCCTTGCTTGTTTTTAACCTCATCTGTCTTGAATTAAGACTGATCTGGATTCCATCAATTTTTATTTTTAACTTTCACTCAAAGTTTCAAGGTTTAGTTTTTATCTTTGCTATCACAGTTTGGAAACTCCAGAAGTCATCAAAATTTACCCACTGGACTGTGTTTGAAAAGAACTTGCATTTGAAGATAATTTAAGTAAAATTTAAGAATTGTTGAGTAAGTCACATCTTAAATCCATACATCTATATGTATGTGTAGATGTATGTATGTATGCATATATACGTGTATGTATGTACAGTATGAATGTATGTATGTTTGTCTTTCTGAAAGTGAGACAGATTTTGTTTGAATCATGCTGTATTTTGCTTTACACAGAAAAAACCTGAACTGCAATGTCCCTTTTTATTTGCAGTACTTGGTTCTCCGATATCTACAAATAAAATAGAAGACAAACTAGGATGAAGCTGAGTGAGAGCCACAGAGAGAGAGAGAGAGCGAGAGGGAGAGGCAGAGAGAGAAAGAAAGAGAGACAGAATTGCATCTATCTATTAATGCGGCATACATATTGCATGAGCTCCAGCCCCACTAAGTAGATGGCATTACTTCCACTGTGCGAGTATATTATTTTTGAACTGTGTCTTGTTTATGGTGAGGCGTGACCTTGTTCCAGTCAGCCTCTCCCTCCATCACGGCCAATCTGGGAAATCTCCGGGCTGCGGTCCCCGCTGAACAATTATAATGTAAAGCAATCCAAATGGAGATGTTTGTAGAAAACAACATGTGTGTAATTAAGGCTTAATGAGCTGTTGTCCACGGTGGAATGCGCAATTAGATTTGTAATAGAAAACTCTGCCGGCATGCCAGGCCTGCTTACAAAGCAGAGCGGGTGAAAGATGTGTGTATATATATATATATATATATATATATATATGTACTTCTCTGTGGTGAGCGTGAAATAATGCCCATGCTGACAGCAGGCAGCCAGGGATGAGTTTGGCGGTTATACGGATGGGCCAGGAAGGGCCGGTATGCACCTAACGCAGAGCGGAGTAGGAGGGTTTAGAGTGGGTGTGCTCCCTGATGTAAATTCAGTACATCGCAATATCAAAATATTTTGTTATCGTGTATTTTTTTTTTTTTTAAAGCAAGTAGTACATTCTCTGTATATTTCCTTGGTTAAAAGGAATACGGTCTGGAGGAGAGGTGAGAGCTGCTTAGTCCCAGGTAGCGCCCTCTGCTCTGAGCTCACAACTGTAATCCAGTTGTGACTGTCGTACCTGTGTGAACGCAAACCGCCATCACGTTGAGAAAGGGAGAGGGAGAGAGAGAGAGAGAGAGAAAAAGGGAGAGACAGAGAGATGGACCGTGAAAGGGAAATTAACAGGTATGTGACACTGTCATTTTTTATAAGGGGGGGGGGGGGGGGGGGGCGTTTCCATCTGTGTTCAGAGTTAGCGGAAGCCTCATGAATAAATGGAGGCAGTAGCTTGGTTGTTCCTCCCCTTCAGGTGAACGGCGCCTCCACACCTCGCTAACCTCAAGAGCCAGAAAGGCTACCTGTGGAAGTATGTGGTTTGAGAGCCAAGACTTCCTGTCATAGGGACCCCACCTGACTAATTTAGAAAAAATAAAACAGCCACAGATTTGAAATGACAGGGAGGTCAACAGAAAAATAAACAGAGCATGAAATGGAGAGACAGGGAGAGAGAGGATAGACAAGTGAGAGAGTGAAAGAGAACAAGGTGTGGAAGAGAGAAAGGATGAGTGGGAGACAAAGAAAGAGAAGCAGTTGGAGATAAACCGATGGACAGGGAGCAAGAGAGCAAAATGAGACTTGAGAAAGTGGGATAGAAACAGGAATGAAGGAGAGGACTGAGAGATGGAAAAAGAGAAGGAACAGGGTGACAGGCACACAGGAAGAGATGTGGAGAAAGAGGGAGAGAATTGATTGCAAAGATGCCTGCCTGAGAAGGAGTTGCTTCTCCAAGAGACTGCCCTTGGAATCCACCCTTTGAGTGACACCATGATATAGCGCAAGGGCTTGTAACTGAGCTAATGGAAGGAGGGGGAGGCGTTTAGAGGCCTTTATATCAGCGGGGCTACTCCATGACAGGCCCACTGCGAGGAGCACGGCGCTTAAATAAATGAAACAGTCCACGTGTTGTCAGAGCCAGGGTCGTCGTGGCGGCCAGTGTAAAGGGTGGGTTTGGAAACAAAAGAAACTCCCTGTCAAAAGGCAGAACGTCCCTCTGCCCTTACAACCCCCCGAGATATGTGCTTACCGTACCCTGGAAACCGTGATTCCATAAAAGGGAACAACATTCTGGCCTGGCCTGGCTCGACTGGTCCACGTGAAAGCTTCGGTTTCTGTGTCCCGTATCCACGTACCCTTAAAAACCGAAAGGAACATTTAAGAGAGGGGAAAGGTTTCTTCATGCACTTTGTGTTTATCAAGACCAATGTGTCTGATAAATGATATTGTGTGAGGGAGGTGGTGGCCATTCATATTTAATCCTGTGTCTCAGTGCTTCTCAGTGGAAACTTCGGGCTTGATGAGGATGTAGCATTAGAGCAGAACTCTTTGGGTGTGGTGAGGGTGTAGCATTAGAATGAGCGAGCAGAACTATTTTGGTGTGATGCGGATGTTGAATTAAAAATGAGCTAGCGGAACTCTTTGGTTGTGCTGAGGATGTACCATTGTAATACGTGAAGAGAGCTCTTGGATCTCTCAGCTGTGTCAGTATACTCTGCCTCTGGTAGCTGTAGATCTCTTCCTCTTTATTACTGCAGTAATCTTATGGAATTTGCCAGTGTCTCTCTCTGGCCGTTTCGATTGAATGTATTTGCCTTTTAAGCACGACCAAGCCTCGCCCTTGCTCATCCATATTTATTTTTTATTTTTTACTCATCTTCTCTCGGCAGGGAAATTACTGTGTGACCATCCTCGAATTGCAGCCTGGGAAAATCAGTGGTTAGCAGAGTCCAGTGGAAAGAGCTGAGTGTTAGGAAGGACCTGTGTGCATACGCGTTTTCCTCCCAGCACTGTCTGTGCTCCTAAAGGCAAACCCTAAAACTCTCTCTGTCCCCCTGATTAAACGCTCTCCAATGTTAAAATGGCGGCAGTTGAAATTCGATGATTAACATGTGAATGCTTATCGCTGGGTGAGACTGAGGACCAGACACAAGGCAGGTGGACTTAAATCTGATGGATCAGGTGGACTTAAATTTGGTGGATCTGGTAGATTTAAATGTGCTGGAACAGGTGGATTTAAATCTGGCCGATCAAGTGGACTTAAATCTGGCAACCATTTCATGCTGCGCTTGGAAGGTTAGAAGTCTGTGTAAAAGTCTTGTGGTTAAAAGACTGTGATTGGTCAAGATGTCAGAGGTGGGAGGGGTCTGAGGTTCGGCATTGGAAGCGCCCTGATCCCTGCTCTCACACTGCTTCATTTCACTCAGAACAGCTGTGTTAAACATCAAACTGTTCTCTCCTCAGGAGGTGGGTGTTGCTGCCTGTAAGTTTTAATTTTTTGCTGTCTGTTGCTTTGAAGCAGCCTACTCTGTCACTTGTTTAATTGAACTGTGCTACAGTAATAAAGGTGAATGCTCATTTTGATGTACTTTTGTGGGGTTATTTTATTTCTTTTTTCTGTTTTTTTTATGCTGTTATCACTCATGCAGGGAGAGAGAGAAAAAGCAACAGAGACAGAGGAAGATAGAGAGGTATAGTGAGAAACTACGGAGCCTCAAATGTACGTCAGCTAGAAAAGTAACCTAGAGCAGACACAGACGAGCAGAACTGATTTGCTAGCATCATGAGTCTGTATGTCATTTAACAAAGTAATCTAGTATTTACGTATTTTAGACTTGTTCTTGGTTTGAGAGGCGATGTGGGCACGTCTAGCGATGGAACTTCTCACTTGACGTTGATAGCATTATGCTAATTCGCCTGCACACGGAACCAATGTATCTATGTTGGGCTAAATGTTCTGTTCTCGTCATTATGTCACATTATGTTATCATAGCCAAAAAACTTTTTGCCAGTCTATTGCAGGGCACACACACCATTCACTCACCATTCACTCGCACATACCTACGGGCAATTTAGAGTCTTTTAGGTCCTCGCGCAATACTGATATTCAAATTTTATCAAAATGTTTAATACATATGTTTAGGAAAAATCGGGAAGGGGGAGCCATATTTATGACAGCAAATCCAAAGCGACAGCGTCTTTGAGAACTTGTTCCCACAAGAAGCAGATGTCCTTCCCACAAGATTCAGATCTCGCACGCACAAGATACAGATGTTGTTCCCACAAGATAACATCTTGTGCGCACAAGATAAAAAAATAACATTTTAGAAACAGAGAGAGAGAGGTAGAGATAGTGTGGTTGAGAGATGAGAGAGGTAGAGAAATAGAGTTGGATACATAAGTAGAGAGTGAGGGAGACAGAAAGAGAGATTATAGGGAGGTAGAGAGAAAGAGAGGTAGATGGGGTAGAGAGAGAGGTGTGGAGAGATGGATTGAGAGGTAGAGAGAGATAGAGAGAGGAGTAGAGAGATGGATTGAGAGGTAGAGAGAGAGAACCCCATTGTGTTCTCTTGAGCTCATAACATGTGACCTTTGTGCTCTCACAGCTCAACCCTCAGCATGCTCTCATTATGAAGCCATTCAGATACACACACATTGTCTCTCTCACACGCACACACAGAGTACACACACACTACACACACACAGAGTACACACACTCACACACAAACACAGTACACACACACACACACACATTGTCTCTCTCACACGCACACACAGAATACACACACACTCTCTCTCACACGCACACACAGAGTACACACACACTGTACACACACATTCACACACAAACACAGTACACACACACAGAGTACACACACACACACACACACACATTGTCTCTCTCACACGCACACACACAATACACACACACTGTACACACACATTCACACACAAACACAGTACACACACACAGAGTACACACACTCACACACAAACACAGTACACACACACACACACACATTGTCTCTCTCACACGCACACACAGAGTACACACACACTGTACACACACATTCACACACAAACACAGTACACACACACAGAGTACACACACTCACACACAAACACAGTACACACACACACACAAACACAGTACACACACACACACTCACACATTGTCTCTCTCATACGCACACAGAGTACACATACACACTCATACACAAACACAGTACACACACACCCAGTCACACACAGTAAACACACACACACACACAAACAGCACATATTCACTCACACACAAACCCAGTACACACACACCCAGCCACACACAGTAAACACACACACACACAAACAGTACATATGCACTCACACAAACCCAGTACACACACACCCAGTCACACGCAGCACACACACACACAAATGCAGTACACACACACAGTACACACATACAGCCACCCACACGCAGTACACACACCCACGCACTACACACTTACGTGCACACACACAGACGCACACCCCACGCATTACTCCCGCGAAACACAAAAGCAACACGAGCATTCTGCAGTAGGCCACCTTTTTTTTTTTTTTTTTTTTTTTTTTTTTACAGCATTCCATCGTAGCTCTCAACTGAAGTGCTTTTATTTTACTCAGAATTCAGCACCGGAGTGTACACACGCCCCAGTGCAGGAAGACGAGGAGGAAGATGAGGAGCTGATTGCACAGAAATGTGAATCAGTAGAGTCTTTCTGATGAGCCAGCGAACAGGGGGCATGATAGGTTTGGATCCCACATTAGATTGTACTCGTGAAGCCTGCGTTTTTGGATGGCAGCAGTGCAATCAAAGCGTCGAGGGGGGGAGAGAGGGCTTCGCCTAACGACTTGGACTGATGACAAGTGGACCTCGTGATCAGAGCAGGACAACAAAAAAAAAACAAGCAAACAAACAAAAAAAAAAAGGAACGCGAATAAGAAAAGCTGGCAGAGATACGTTAGCATAAATAGCTGTTTTATTTAACGTTACGCATTATTTCTAATCAGCCTCTGAGCATTCATGCCAAACAAGACTCTGGAACACTGATTCCTAATGGCAATCATCTTTTTTTTTTTTTTTTTTTTTTCAAGCCTAATTTATATCTCGATTGTTTTAGAACGCAGGAATATTTTGCTCTCATTGCAAGCGCACTGCCTGGTTTTGGAATGTGACCGATATAATGCGTGTCTGTCTCTTTGGCGTGTGCAACAAATGATTCCAGAGACGCGCTAATGGCTCCTTATGAAAAATACATTCAAAAAAAGATGAAACAATAAAGTCTCATCCGTGAAACTTTGAAAAAAAGGAAGATTAGAAAAAAAAAGAGATGAGAAGGATGGGGACGAGCCAGACAGGGCGGTAGAATTTGACAACTGCGGTAATGGCTCCCCCCAAAATCACAGCGATGACAACTGACAAGCGAAAAAGGGAAGAGAGGCGGTTTTTATCAGGAAGCTGGATGGGGGAATTGATTAGTTAGCATTCAAAAAGGATATGATTGTCAAGGCAGGCACTTGACTTTCAAAGGCGAGGGACAAAAAGAAAGTTCAGATCTCGTGTTGTGGTTGCAGGGGGTGGGGGGAGGAGGAGGGGGGGAGTTGTGGGAGGGGCAGCGGAGGTGGGGATGACGGCTTTGTGAAGCGATGACATGTGAACGCGAAGCCTCGTTTGTGAAGCCTCGGTCTATTCGGTGTCAGTTGCTGAAGTGCTGGGTGGCTAATCAGTTTTGCACTTCGGTCTGCGCTGTGGTAGTTCTCTCAAAAAGGCGCCCCGAAAATGTGGATCTGCCAATTGTGTCCCTCCCCTCCCCCACCCTCCACTTCTGATCCGAGCCCGATGGGGCTCAAAGGTGTATTCTCTCATTTTGTTAGGCATTGGGCCTATGTTTACCTCTGTGATGAAGGGTCAGATTGGGTACGGGCCTGCTGCCAAACCGGAAGTTTACAATTAGTAGCATAACAACACTTCTGCCTGCTGTCAAGAACAGTGGTCAACAATGGTGCAAGGTTTCCTGTTTTTGTAGTGTTTAAACTCAGCTAGCAAATTAAAACAGCTGTATTTGGCAGTCAATGAGCAACAAACTTATTATTGTCACATTTAAGAAATGATCGACTGATAATCGGTGCACCGATATTTATTGGCTGATATCCAGCATTTTTAACATATTAGGTATCAGCCACTTAATATCGGTATTACCGATATCCCTGTACAAAAGTAAACCGCCAAAATGATACTCACTACTGGTCACAGAGTGAAACAGTGCAAGAGACGACTCTGAGCCACACACCTCGTTTTAACCATGCTGTCTGGCTGGCAGTTCAAGAGAGCTTGCCTTCTCCGCAACCGCACATTTCCTAAATAGTAGACCAAAAAAACCGCCACCCGCAGCTATTTATTTTCTACCCGTAACTAAGTCTAAAAACTATCCCAATTTGGCGTGAAAACTGCAAACCTGGCATCCCTGTATTCAATTTAAAAGTCATCGAGCCAGCTGCAAAAAGAGACAGTTGGATATGCAAATATGCAAAACAAAGCAAGAAGGGCAGTCTTGCTAGGTGTGTGACGTGACTTTGAACAACCACAAGCCTTCAGCGCCACGTTGTGGATATGAGTCAACTGTAGTGTCTTTAGTTTAGTTTACCCCATCTCCTTTTGTGGCTGGTTAAATGTCTTCCGGCTTGTTTTGCTTCAGATGGAGGTGTGCCAGAATGAAGACTACGTCAGCCTCCTGTTGCACTGTTAGTAGCTAGTATTTGTCATTATTATAATCTGGTAGCTGACTGGAAGGACAAACAATAAGTCTACTCTTGGAAGACCTAGCAAGAAGGCTACATTATAATAGTCGCGCGATGGTGGCTTCACATTGCAACTAGTGATGTCCATCACGCTTGTTATTTCCGCTTATCGGAATCTATCAGGATCTTCAAATTTGGCTAGAGCTTGTCCGGCAGGTTCAGATCGGGCTTCGATGGGCTCTGGGTTCTTTTCCAGCCCGATGCAGATCCTGTTAGTACCTCCAGGTGTCCCCTGAAGGGCAGTTCCTCTGCCCACCAGTTGTTTAGACTGTCTCTATGAGCAGCATTGGTTGCTGAGGGGCATGATTAATGCTGTCATCTAGCCGTCTTTATCGCTGCCCGCATGGCAGACATGCTGCTCTAGGACCCCCACACGCCCTCCTGTTGTGAAAAAAAGCTGGTCATTACCTAAGCCTGGCTGGTTTAATTACATCCTCTTACAGATTGGAATCACAGACACCAAAGGAGCAACTAAGGTGAACTAAGAGCCTGAGAGACAGTCATTAGATGTATGTGTTTTGCTCCCCTGGATTCATTTTTTTGTACCTTTTTTTTTTTACAGCAAATTTCTTTTTCACAAAATGTTTTTCTTATTTTTTTTTTCTAGTTTGACTTATTTCCTTTTTTGGCATGAATGGAAATGACCGGGGGTTTCTTTCCCCGAATCGGGTGAGCGGGTCAGTTTTCTGGTGGGCCGACCGCCTGCCGTCACTGCCTGGGACTGAAAGGAACGAGCCGATGCTCACGGATAGGTCAGCCGTCTGAAGCGGGTTCGTCAGGGTTAACCATCAGCCTTGCGATCGGTGGGATCGGTGGGGGTGGGGCTCTTCTGTTGAGAATGCGGAAGTGGGCGTTTTATTCGAGGGGAGATGGGAGATTTTTTTCACAGCTGGGACGGAACACATGGTCCAACATATGGTTGTGTTTGAGCTCCAGGATTTGCTGAAAATGTGTTATACAGTAAGGGAAGTTGCCAACTCCCCCCTGTCCCCCCATTTTTTGTTAATACCAGCATATGCACCCCCACCCCCCACCCCCGCCCACTCAAACCAGCACGTCAATGCACATTTTGGATTTTTAGCTGTGCCGTTTGGCTGCAGGGGCGCACCAGCTCTGGACTGGTCAGGTGTTGGGAACTTCTGTTAGAATAACAGCTTTGGTAAGGAGATGATCACAGAGAAGCTGGAGATTCTGGCCTCTCAATAGAATAATGGCAAAACGGATTTTCAGAGGGTCATACCAAAGCACTGTATCCGTGCGGAGGACTGCTTGGCAGAACACGGTATGATTCTGTGGGAACTTTGATTCAGGGGATCAAGGCTACGGCTCGTTACCATGTGCACGCTCAAGCTCGCATTTGCTGTAGCCAGTCTGGGCCAAGCGCGTGTGTGTGTGTGTGTGTGTGTGTCTGCTTCCTCACAACGTTTTCATTGCTTCCAGCCACAGATGAGCTTGTGATGTGCCTCAAGTATTGATAAATTGACAGTTTCTTAAAGGATTTTCTCTCCAGCTAAAGAACAAAAGGCATTGCAGATAGGTCACATTTTGGACTAGTATAGAGCAGAGTGCAGGCCTGGTGTGATTCCTTTGAATATGTTAACTTTCTTGTAGTTTGTAGTTCTTACGAAACTTCTTGAGTGTAGCGGTTGCGATATCTCAGAGAAATAACTTACTAGAACTGCAAAGTGCCCTTTTTCACCGAACATTAACTCCTTGTGTAATGCCCCCTTTTTAAGGGGCAAGCCTGCAACTGGCATACCAAAAATAAAATGGTTGCTATTCTTGTACCCTTTTGACAACAGGCATAATCCTGGTCCCTTCTGAAAGGTAACCCTTGGGAGTTTGTTTACTCTCTTACTACATTGGTAACTTTTAGTTCTTGAGGCATTAAGTGTGTAGCTTGTAGGTGGGCTAATTTTGTTTCAGCGAGTCTACACAAGCTGGGATAATTACATACCTGTGTACACAGGACTTTAGCCTGTAGCAAAGCGCACAACAATGACGATTCCTTCAGAGAACTGTAAAGTAAAGAATGGACATTCTATTGATGTTTCTCACATTTTTGGGACTAAAAATTACTATGGACTTTGGTCATTGGATCCTTGCTGTGAGGATACCGACTTTACCATGATTTGTGTTGTCTGTGGATTTCCAAAACTGGAATATCCAGGGATACTGTAGTTGGGCTAAATTACAGAGGCTATAATATATATTATAGTATGTGATCTACACAAGGTCTGGATCTTACTTTTTCACAGAAGTGGATTTTCATTTGTTCCTTCATGTTTAAATTCTGGTGCAGCTGCTCTTAGTCACAAGTGAAATTAAAATATACACTGTCTATTAGACATAGCCTTGTTTTATAAATGAAATTACAATAGTGAAGATTAATAGTGATTGTGTTTAATAGAGGCTGCAGAGTAGTGCTTATTAGATGGACCTTTGTTCTGTCGGTATTGGCTAAACCTTGTAAAGTGAGATTGAAATTCTCATTTGAATTTTATATGCGAATGAACTTTGATCTTTTTTCTTTCTGCGAGCGTACATTCTGTCCTTTTGATTATTATTTTCAACCAGTTTTCCTGAAGACAGTCTGCTAAATAATGATCCAACAGAATGATTTATAGGGGAAGGGATATGATTTATAAAAATTTACATCACAGGCATCTTCTTTCCCTCGGTAAGCAGGAAGCAGTAAATATAGTGAGATAAATGTGTCTGGGACAAGGTCCAAAGTTTTTTCAGAAAGGAGAAAAATCATGCTTTGAGGTATAGTGCAGGCCCTTATACAGCTTAAAGTATTTGAAATGGTGAAACTGTTCACTGTTGCTGTTATGTTGATTCCATTACTGATGCACTAATTGGCTTACAAATTGAGCCAATTGCGATGTGATTGCTGCCTAGGCGCTCAGATGTGCATCTTGTGTTTGGCGCACGCATTGGCTTGGCTTCAGCATAAACCACAAATACAGCCTGTTTCCCAGAGTGGCTCTCCTGTACGTGTTTCTCCTTATAAATAATAAAAGTTAAAAAATGGCTCTAAAACACAGACATGTTGACTTGCGCTCACAAACAGAATGGTGGCCATCTTGGGTTCTGTTGCATGATGGGAAATGGTGTTTCATTACAATGTGGTAAGGTTCAATGTGATCCAAATGAATACTCCCAGTAGCTGCAAGCTTCAGGCCATTGCCTTGAGGCCTCTCTGCTGGAAATAGTGCGGCTGGCTGGCGAGCGGCACTCGCTAACGTCTGCGCGCGTGTTTAGCTGCTTCCCCGCGCCCCGCGCCCCGCTGTGGGGTGGGGCGCAGGCCTCAGGCTGAAGGCCAGCGAGCCAGGTGGGCTGATCTGCGTTATCGGCCGTGACGGCTGAGCTTGTTTAACTCCGAAAGCCGGTGGTGTGGGAGGACCGCTGGTGCGCAGGCAGGCGGCGATCGATACGGGCAGCGTACGCCGACAGGAAGCATCGTCGATACCGGCTGCACCGCCCGCACGTGCGCGCTGCTGAGAGGTCGGGAGCTCACGCAAACCATCCCACTGCAGTAGGCAACAAACCCCTCCCCCCCCGGCGCCCTCCCCCACAGCCGGGACAAGAGAGACATTAGCGCCCGCGGCTGGGGTGCTGGGAAACACCCCACGCGTGCCAACAGCGTTTGTGGGCGGGGTTTTGCGCCGAGCCCTCAACGGTTTCCACCGATCCACCAGCGAGCGGTGGTGAGGAGGGGGGGCGGAGTTGCTCTTGTCAGGCCCACACACGCTGCCTTTCAGCTCAGAATAACTCCACCCCAACCCCCCCCCCCCCACCCGCCCTCCACGAGACCCCTTTCCTTTTCTGCGTGCCCCTGCCAGAGTGAGGATGTGGGGCCGCCAACCACAGGAGGGACATAAAGAACTCAGGAGGGGTTTGCGCTAAATTAAGCCGCTAATAAAGCAGCTTGAATCTTTTCAGTTATCCTCCTTTTTTAAAAATCCAGAAGAGAATCCAGAGGGTCATTTTTATTTCACAGGGTTTTTTTTCTGTAAGGTGGTTTTCTGTTTGTATTAGTATTTGATACAGCACTTCTGATGATTCCAGACAAAAAAAAAAGATATCGACATCCGTGTGTTGCAGTCGTATTCTTTTTGTCCGTTTTGAAGAGCCAGCGTGGCTAACGGACGAATCGAGACCTTCGGTATTCCCACGCGATATTCCCACACGGTATTCCCACACAATATTCCCACACGATATTCCCACATGGTATTCCCACACAGTATTTCCACACGGTATTCCCGTATGGTATTCCCACACAGTATTCCCACACGGTATTCCCGCATGGTATTCCCACGTGCTGTTCCCTGGTGTCCCGCCCTCTCCTCGGCCCGGCCCGGGGACGCTGGGGCGTGTAACACGCCGGGGTCAGCCTCAGGCGGGGCCGGGGCAAGTCTCGGGTCTGCGGCGATCATTAGCGTGCCCCCCCAGCTCCCCCCACCCCCCCACCCCCCCCGGCAACCCTCGCCGTTCCCGGCCTGCCCCGGCGATGACCCCCAGCGGCCGTCGCGAGCGAGGCGGAGAACCCGCGGCGTGAAAGCGATTAACCCGGGTTAACCCCCGGTCCCCGGGAGGCCCAAATTACCCCCCGTTTGTAGCGCGACTTGACCGTATCGGGCGATTAATTAGAAATACCATCGCCGGAGTAATCGTGATTGACTCCTCCGGGCAGCCGGAGTCGATTCGGTCTCTGGGCGAAACGCTCGGCTGTAACGACGCCCGGGACAAAATCAATAAATTAGGAGGCCGTGGCTTTCTGTCACGCGTTACACGGGATAGCCCTGATTCAGCGGGGGAGATAAAACACCGGCGAACGGCGTAAATGATAGCGGCTAACGCCGCCTTAAATTAATTATCCCTTTCGCTGCGGGTTCAATTGGGCCCTACATCAAGGTCCTCCCTTAGTTTAAAGCGTTCGGCTTCACCTGTCTGCTCAGATCAGCCCGAGAGACGCAGACGAGAGAGAAGCATCAAGTAAACCGTGATGATAACAATAATTCTGAAAACGTCACACATGCAGGCCCACTCAGTAGGGTGGCAAGGAGAGGAACGTGAGTGCATTCACAAAGACATTCGACCCACCAGAGCACAGTTTCAGGAACATTATGGAACGATCTTCTCATGGAAGCCAGCGATTGGATATTCCACACTGGCAGGACAGGGCGTGCCGTCACCTCCGCTGCTATGACAAGGCTCTGCCGATTCCTGCAGCCCTACGGCAGACCGTCTATCGCTCTGGTGTCTCCTAATAGAGCCCGCCAAGGCCAGGCAGCGTGCCACCGCTGGATATTCCTAAAGCTTTACTTTCAGGGGTGGGCCACAAAGCCAGGTACTGCATTACGGCCACGGGGGCTTTTATTTAAAAAATGGCTGTAAACCGAAGCAGATTTCAGCTTCTGCGCCCTGTCAATAGGTTTGCTTCCTACCGCAGTCTCGCATTGCAGGAAATGCGCGAAGCTGGCCGGTTCAAACACCTGTCCCCGAAGTCAGAAATCAGGCCCTTGATGGAGAGCGACAAGCCGTGATTTAGCGTGTACCGCTTGCGCAAACACCGCCACACCGGAACGGGGGGTGGGGGGGGGGGGGCTCGTTCTGCCTGTTTGCTTTTAACGGGTCAGCAGTGGCCGCTCCAGACCCAGATCGCTACAGTCGTAAGCCGTCCCACCTGCACTGCTAATGACTCAACTGAAGTAATTATCTCACGCGTGCAGTTTCAGCTGTCAATCACCTGCACGGCCCGGGATTGGCCGTGGGAAACGGCCACTACCGTGATCGGTAATTACTTACAATGTAAAAAAAAAAAATGACAACAACAACAGAATCTTCCATCTCCAGCTGCTCTTTAACTGCCAGGCTGCAGATATGAGTTTCTTTTGAAATGCAAACTGGGAAGGGAGCCTTGAATGCAGCCGTGCGCCCCCAGGAGAAATCAAACCTCCCCGGAGGCCAGCGGAGACCGAACTCCCCCCGCGAACCGGAGCCTTCAGTGAAAAAACCCCCCGTTCACTAACGCTGAGTGACAGGCCGGCTCCTTTACCCGTGACTCACCGAATGAAACAACCGGACCCATCTGCTTCCCATCAGCCGGGGCCCTGGGCCTCCACTCAGCCAGACCGCCACGTGATTGGTGCTTTGAGTTTGAGTGACTTATTAAAGCGAGCGTCGCGTCTGCCGGGTCACATGGTTTGTTCACATGGTATGACACTTAAAATGGACACTTGGACAATGTAGGGAACTTTGTTGTGGGGCTCTGGAACAGGCTACAGTTGTCTGGTTGTGCACGAGGTCTACTGTGACTGACAGGAACATGCTCTGACTGGACCTTGAATACATTCACTGATTAAAGACCAGAAGTGGCTTTGTGTGCATAATGTATGCGTGTGCATGTGTGTTTGTGTGCGCACGTGTTTGTGCGTGTGATGCATGTGCGTGGGTGTGCATGTGTGTGTGCGTGTACATGTGCGTGTGTGTGTGCGTGTGATACGTGTGGGAGTGTATGCGTGTGCCATGTGCGTGTGTGCGCATGTGATGTGCGTGTATGTGTGTACCCGCATGAGATGTGTGTGCGTGTGATGCATGTGTGTGTGTGTGATGCATGTGTGTGTGCGAGTGCAGGTAAATTCCTGTCGTTTTAGGTATCTTGCTTGCTTTTTCCCCTGCTGGTTTTCATTACAGTGGAGTTTCATGGATCCGATTTACCACTTTCTCCTGCTGCTAGATTGGGCTCATTTTGTTGAGGTAGACAGATCTCTCTCTCTCTGTCTCTCTCTCTCTCTCTCTCTTTACCCGTTCTCTCTGTCTCTGTCCATCAGATGCAGTACATATGAAAAGAAACACACAAGCATTGGTCAGAGCTGCAGTGGCCTGTTAACAGTAATAACATCAAGCGTGATTTACCTCATCTACACAATAAAAACCAGGGGTTCAAATCCCTGATGTTATCTGCAGTCTCTCACCAGTTGTGTTAAATGCCCACACACACACACACACACACACACACACACACAGGCACACACACACACACACAGGCACATACACACACACACACACACACACACACACACACACACACACACACAGGACGAGGTGGCACCGAATAGTGAATGGAAGCGACTGTCCCCTGCTCCTCAGCAGTGGAAGTGTAGTCACTGAACGCTGGTCTCCGCGGAACAGGAGAGTAACAACACTGCCCTTCGCTCACATTAGCATTCCCGTACACGCTTCCACAGATCAGTGCGTCTTCCTGTTGGGGGAATCCGTGACCCTGTGAATACACGCCTGTTTACACTGCGCCTCGACTCAACGAACTACTTTATTCTGGGTTCAGTAACCTCACCAGTGCCACATGTAACACTGCACCCCCAAACCCATCTGCTGCTTGAAGTGCTGCAATCTCATTGTGTTGTAGGCTTATGCACTGAGTACTGCTACGGTAGTTGCAATGATAGTAGTGGCTGTCCATTTTAAGACGTTCAAGAGTTTGATTCCTGGGACAGTGTGACTGGACACACCGATCACACAGTCCTGTTTTTACATCACCTTGTAACCTTGGTGCCCGTTAGACCCAGAGAAAACACACCCAGGGGATTTGTTTGAAATGCAAACGCCATCTTGACACAAACACAAAAAAGAATGAAGTTTCAGGAGTCACCGATGGGAATAAATACGAAATAAATTGCTTATCCCAATGTCGATGGAATTCTGTGGCTGTTTCTCCATATATAGGTCAGTTTATGCCAGGCAATAAGTCCAATTACAATCCTCAGCTGAAATGACAGTCCCCCCCCCCCCCACCCCCACCCCCCCGACTCCAGTGCCATCTCCACGGTTACGAGCTACGCACGGTTATATAACCTGAGCGTTTGCGGCCATGTTTTTCTCCTCTCTCGCACCACACCGTCTCCCTCTCTCTCTCTCTCTCTCTCTCTCTCTCTCTTTCGCAATGCCATTACGGACAGAGTGCCCAGCACGCTCTGCGGGATCCATTTATTTCCCATAGATAAGGAGAATGGAGGGAGAAGGAGGAAGTACGGCAAAAAACCTACGCACGATTCATTTCGTAAGCTGAGGCCGCCCCCCAGCCCCCCTCCTCCCTCCTCCCTCCTCCCTCCCCCACCCCCGCCCAAGGTCCTGGCTGACACGCCCCAGCACCCCTCGGAGTAGGCCGGGTGCATTAACACGCCATTAAGTAATAACTGTAGCGCTGCTCGCAGAGTAAACGTTTACTTAATCCAGATTGATTTATGCCCTATTTACGTCTGCCTCGCTTCACGTCCAACCTAAAAGGAAATTTCCCGACCGTCCAAAGGCCTCTTTTATTTGTTTCCACACCCCCCCCCCACCACATCCCCCCTCCCCCCGTCCTTTTTTTCTGCTGGCTGTTCTTTCGTTTGAGACGTTCGCACCCTATTGTCCTTTCCGCCCCAGCGTACCGCGATGGCGGCGCGTCAACGTCCTCTTTACGTCGCATCGCGGCGCCATTAGGCTACGAGGGGACGGCTCGGGGCGGGACTCGCGCGTGATTGGATGAACCCTCTCGATGATGCGTGGGGGGGGTGGGGGGGTGGGCGGGACCCGCGGTGCCGCCACGTGCCGTTCCAGATTACTCGCTCAGCGCCAGCTGCCTCTTTGCAAAACGCATTAGAGCGCCGCTCAGAGCTCTTATAGCCCCGGGGTAAACACAAATTACATCATTCTTGTCAGCCAATCAAATGAGGGCGACCCCGGCGACCCCGGAATGAGTCAGGCCTGGGATGATATACGACGTGGCTCAGAGGCCCTGATTTTAATCTGAGGTGACGTCTGATCAGATGAAGGTGACCCCTGACCTCCTTCAGGAGTGAAGTGCGCGTAGAGTGACTGAGAGAGAGAGAGACGGGCTGAGGAAAGGAGAGAGTAAGACTGAGGTGGAGGACGAGAGAGAGACACGTGGGGAGCGAGAGAGTCTGACACAGGGAGAGCAAGAGACAGCAAGAGAGAGAGAAAGTCTGACACAGGGAGAGCGAGAGAGCAAGAGAGAGAGAGAGAAAGTCTGACACAGGGAGAGTGAGAGAAAGTCTGACACAGGGAGAGCGAGAGAGAGCAAGAGAGAGAGAGAAAGTCTGACACAGGGAGAGCGAGAGAGCAAGAGAGAGGCTGACACAGTTCGAGAGACAGAGCCATTTTTAGGAGCACAGAAAGATGCTGCTCTGTTGATTCAGGCACATGGAGAGAGGGCCCTGTCTCGAAATTGAGGTTTGAAATGCTCATAATATTTATGCAGAGGCACACAGTGGTGTGAAGCACAGGGCAGACCCCTTAATGAACGCTGCGATGCTTCTCCTCCTCTCACAGTCCTGTGATGTGTACCAATGATTTAAACACGGTCCAACCCCCCCCCCCCCACACACCTCCTAGAACGGGACATTTTTGGCCCTGCAGATCTCCACAGGGAAAGATTCCAGCTCCAGCCTGATGAGGCACAGCAGATATTCCAAAAAATATTCACATATTCCGAGTTTGAATCCTTCACTCCTGTGAATCCGGAATTAAAGGTAAACGGCGCAGTAATTCACGTGGTGGCCTGGCAGTAATCCAGCATCTCAGCAGTAGCTTTCCTCTCCATTGATCTGACTTCAGAGCACAGCCGAGAGTAACATCGCTTCACCGAGAGGGGAGGCTGGGAACGTACCGCCACAGACCAAGCGTCGGGTCCTGAAAACATCGTCAGTCGATCGGACGCCCGGCGACAGAGTTCCGTGATGTCATTTCGCTCGGCTGAGTGCACTGGAATGCGCAGTTGTAATGTGCTGAATGCATTCAGATGGTTAGATCAGAGCTGTGTTTCAACGTCCCCTTGGATGCGCTGTTCCTGCAGAGTGTGTGACTGTTCAAGGGGTGTGGCTGGAAAAAACATTTATTTTTTTATGCTAAATATCCCTTTTGTTTACTCTTATTGTATCTACGGGCCACTCAAATGGCACATTTCACTACTGAGTGACTCATTGTGTTACGTGCACTGTGTGTTTTCTTAACCTTAACCTTAAAGCAAATTTCTCATCTAGATTGACTGCCTGACGGATTGATTGATGGTCTAGGATATTACACATGGTGAGAGCGTGCACATATTAGTGAGTCTCCCCTTGCTCCGCGGGTACGTGGGCATACATGCCCACGCTTCTTTGATGATATTTTTATTTTAACACAGACCTACCACTGTTAAAAAAATTACCTGACTTTTAGATTTAATAATACTATTCCACAGTCAGCATTTCACTGTGAAATGAGTGGTTCCCTGGATTTTACAGTAATATTTCACAATGCAGTCAGAATATTACTGGGAAATCAATGCAGGCTAGGCAATAATGCTGCAAAATATGGTGAAATTGGAATTTAACTGGACCATGCAGCATTATGGGATATGGCGGCTGTGGTTGAAAACTAGTGAAGCAGCACTGACAGCAAACTCGGGAGTCGACTACCAGACAGATACAGTCAGTATAAAGCAGTATTTTAAGTTTTATTTCAGTGTCCATATAGGTTTACTAATAGTGGTTTCCCCTTTATGACTGTTATATGTATAGCTATATTTTTCAGTCTTGTAACTTGTATGGTTGTGCTTTCACTTGTTTGGCTTTGTAGCTGGAGTGTGTTGTGTCAGATTGTGGAGGTAACTGCTAAGGTTAACTGCGTGTTAGGCTAGCTAAAATCATAAAGTAAATGAATGGATTAGCAAATTAATTATCTTTTAGGTCAATTAATTTGCAATAAGTTTGCATACGACTTAGCTTTGTAAGCACCCGATATCTGATATTAAAGTGCTAACATAAAACAATTTGGGAAGCAGGCACCGCATGATTTAATGTTATTTTGTACTGAAATTATTAGCCAACTTGTCAGTTCAACTGAGCGTTTTAAAACAATGTGTCTGAGGAGCCATGTTTATCAAGCTGTGTTGTTGTGTGATAAAATAAATGTGACGTCAGTCTCTCTTGGCTTTCCGTAATTTTCTTTGTTGTCGAAGGAAAGAGGCATTATTGCGTGTACCTAATGCGAAAATGTCTTCGAAGCTGAAGGCTTTTGTCTTATGCATTTTGTTTACAGGTGCTTCTTGGGCATCAACCCAGAGAGTTTGTGCTTTTCTGAGAAATCCAGTTGATTTCGAGTGGATTTTGAGTGTAGACATAATTTTCTGACTGGACTGTGTACCGTGATTACACTGGAGGTTTTATAGCTGCATAGTTGTTTATTCACTCCCTCTCCACCTTAGCTGAGGTGTGGTGAGCGTTCTGGTGCAAAATGGCTGCCGTTCATCACCCAGCTGGGTGTTAGACATTTGTGGTGGTTGAGAGGAGTCCCCCCCCTTCAGTGTATAGCACTGAGTGTCTGGAAAAGTGCTATATAAATCTAGTCCATCCATTAATATGTAACCAGCTTATTCCTGGTCAGGGTCCCGGGGCAGGCAGGAAGTGTTATATAAATGCAGTGTTTCATGAATTCATTCATTCATCAGAGGCTTTTAAATTGTTGTTTTTCCATTGTTGTTGAAAATCTTTACTGAAGGTTTCGGTGTTATTGCACTTGTAATTTACATTTAAAACGGATGTTTACATCGTTTTACATAATAAAAATATAAAAAAAGAAATTTTTGATAAATTTGTCAAGGTTTTCCAATGAAATTAAATTTTGGTAACAAAAAAATACCTTAATATGTAAAATGGATATTATCTTTGTTCTTATTTTAATTTACCCGATTACACTAACTATTTTTTACTGTAAATGTTACTGGCTACTGAGTTGCATTACATTTGCAGTTAATATGTGAAAATGCAGGTGATTACTGTAATTTAGAAACAGCTGATTACTGTAATTCTTCAGTAGCATGCCGCTATATCACAGTAATCCATGGTTGCTTACTGTGAAATCGCAGTATATGGTTGTCATTTGATTGTAATTTACTGTGAATATGATACAGTAAAATACTATCGGTTGGTTAACAGTAAATCATGTGAAGCTTAATGTAGAGGTACCGCAACTAGTAGCCAGTATTCTACTGTAAATATTTTCAGTCCGTTTTTTACGGCGGACTTCTTATCGCAGTACGCTTGCATTCAGGTCTGGAAGTGAGCAAGGGCGGTTCACAACCTCTTGTCGAAACAACCGCACTCAGGTCAGAGCTCCTGGTACTGTTGGCTGGTTACGCTGAGGTTAATTGAATCATTTAACAGTAGGCTAAAAGAACGCGTGACATTACTGTATGTGTCTGCCAAGTAGCTGCTGTATCCAAAGGTGAGTTATATTCAGCCTGCTCTCCTTTTTTTACAGCTGGGCAGCTGCTGCTGTGCCTCAGGTTAACTTCTGTCCGTGAGGCCTGAGATTTGAGCCAGCAACCCTATATTATCCTGTCCCAGTCCCCATTTCACCCTTCTTAAGCACTTCACTGGGCAATCTGTCAAACTACAGTGGCTCTATATTGACAGTATTATATGGAAATACTGTATATTTTCTGCCCTTGTGTTGGATTGTAGTATTATTCATTATTCATTATTAATGAATTATGCTTAGTAATTGTGCCTTTCACAATTTCAAGTGCTCTACAGTGAGGGAAGTTCACTTCAACCTGCTCCAATGTCTTTTTTTTTTTTTTTTTAAACATACCTGTTTTCACCCTTTTAACAGAAGTGAGTGTCAGAATTTGACTGGTCTACAGGGCACTGTTTACCAAATGACTTGTACACATTACACATGTAATGCTGGGTCTAAATATCAGCACTGGTGTATAATAAAAAAAAGAAACAATGTCATGCACAGCATCTTTATATGACGATAAATGTAATTGGTGCACCGAAGCCACAGATCATATATTCACATTTTCATGTGTGTACCTCACCTGACGAAGGCCTCCCTGGTCAAAATGCTGAGTCTCTTTGTGGTGCATATAGCTGCCTGTCAGGAAGAACAGACTGTGGGATATTTTCCCCCTTTTATCTACTGACTCCAGCTTGAACATTAGGCCCGCACTTCAACTCACAGAGAGAATGGAAGGTCAGCTTATCACATTAGGGGGGTTCGGGTTTCCCAAATTTGCAAATAGCATGAAAGGGTATAAATAATGCAAGCCTCGTTCGCTGGAAGGATGAGAACGTGACTTGAGGCGCAGGGTCGCTGTAACAGGAGATCACCTGTCAGAGCCAATCCTGAGGGGGGCTTTGTGATTGGCCCGTCTCTCCTGACGCGATTTGGCATAAAGAGGGGAGGTTCAGATGCCTATCGCAGGCTACTTCAGGGGTTTTGGGAGTCGGAGAATTTATGCCATTAAGGCAACGTAGTTAGAGGAATGCTGAATCAGAGTTACATGTAGAGGGAAATGTATTAGCAAACAGTTCTGGCGCTGCTGTGGATACTGAAATGAAGTGTGCTTTGGGTCCAGGGGAATGTGTAGCGTTTAGGACTGAAGGTTTGCCAGCAAATGAGATGACGTGCTCTCTAGCAACTTGAGGAGTCTTGCACATCAGAGTATCACATTTCCTCAGTATAACTGGACTTATAAGTAATATTTTATCTGCAATATTTTGCAGGAGATCATTTTACCAATATTTAGGTAAGATGAAGCGCTGATATGGGCTAATGTTGAAAATATTTTATAATGCCATTTATGACGAATACAAAACTTTGGGTTTTGATAGGCTTACAGTATATAAAACCTGCATTTCATGCCAAGTCTCTGGTCTTAATCTCTTAATCTTAATCTAGCTGTATATTATTCTGAAACCTACACTAGGATATCGTTAAAATCGTTCAAGCGACTTGTTTTCTTTTGTTTGTCAAAAGGAAAAGACACTGCTAGTCACAAATCCAAATCCTGTTTGTATAATTTCAGATAAATTTGAGTTTTCAGGTAAAAGTGGCACAGGGGAGGAAGGAGAGAGATGAGGGACAATGGTATTTATTAATTTTAACTCTGTTAAATCTGACGGAATATGCAGCCACATTTCCATGTGTTTCCATGTGTTCTATCTCCAAATGTAGGGGTGGGGGCCAACTGCTAAAATCACAGTTTCTGAGAGATCTGGAGTCCTACACAATCACCACTCGTGCCTGTCTGGGATGGGGAATGGAGAACTGTCTGCAAGGCCCCCATGCTAAAACTCCTTAAACACCCCCGTCCCCCACCCACCCAACCTAAAGTCAACACTGTAGGAGGAGGGCTCACAGTTTGGTCTTTAGGGTAATTTATGTAGGGTCATGCACTTGGTTAGGAATGTCACACACACGAACGGGCGAGGCACCCAGTGTCTGGCTTAGATAAACTATGAAAACATGAAGCAGAGGGAAAACATCTGAAAACCGTGGTCTGGGCAGGGCCTCAATCTTAACCAGGCCCCTTCGGTCAACAGATAAGTGAAAATTAGCCATGATGCTAATCTATCACTGTCCACAGTGCTGCATTTCGCCTCATGTTATACATTAGCACGTTGCCTTAGCACCGACATGCGCGCAGTGAGAATTTGCGGTTCCTTTCGCTAGCCGTACCGCTGAAGTGCACGACTGAGCCCCCCTCATGGTACGATCCATACAGCCGTTGATGCCAGGGTCGTGTGGATCACGGCATCTAATGCCCTCAAATCGTCCGGCTGTTATTTTCCATCATCAGGAGAGAAATACTAAAAAAAAAGTTAAGCTTAGACGGACGAAAGCGCCTTGAACTCTCCGCAACGCCGTTTTAAAGAAGACTTAAAGCGGAATAATCAGCACGCGCTTATTTTCCATTCTGCTACATTCGCGGTGCGGATTTAAGGGTCTGAGTAGTTTTGATATTTATATTACACTTTAAGGCATTATTGAATATGAGAACGTTGTATTTCCTTGCATGGAAGCCAAGGTCATGGCTGATTGAAATATAATAAAAGTGTAGACATCTGCTCCATTGCTGAGGAAAGTTCAATCTATTTTAATGCAACTGCGCTGTACACTCTGATGAATCTGGCAGAAGTACCCTTGTGGTTCAATTACAGTAAATCAAAACTGTATTCCCATTACCATAGCTTTAATGAGGACAGAAGGAGGGCAGAGAACAATGAGGTTTCACTTCACTTGTTTTGTTTTTTTTTTCAGTTTCCAACTCAATGGAGTTGGATCTTAAAGCCAATGACATATGCAAAAAAAAAAAAGAGAAATGAATTGTGGGATGTTTGTGAGCATGTGTGTGCGCGAGTACGCGTGTGTGTCATGTGATTACACTGGCTTCTGGGTCCCCATATCAGGCAAGACAACATAGGCTGCATATCTTTCATTATTTAGCATGATACATTTTTTTTTTTTTTTAATTTCATGAAATTGAATTGAAAATCAGAACTCATATTGTCTATGAGAGTTGTCTATAATTGTAAAAGCTTCTTCCATAGTGGGAAAGCGAGATGCAGATTTGCATTGAGGGCTTAATCGTGGGTTGTGGCAGCACTTGCATTGTTCAGCTGTGGATGACGGCAGGTATGTTGGGATATTGATTTGATTATGGATGCCACTTATTGACAGACTCTTTGCTGGCATCACATACATATTTGAGCCTTTATGGTACAACCTTAGCACAAATATGTGGGAACTCATCACACAATTTCCTCCCAGTTATCAAAAACATTTTAACATTGAGGTATTCTAATTCCTGTAGTTGTGGTGGTCGATTGCTGTAAATTACTGCCACCCCATACACACACAACACACATACACATACACACGTACACATTTAATTGTAAGTATGTGCACTTATTTTTAACTAAATCACGTGTTTTTGGAGCCCTGATAGAGAAACATATTCTTTTCTGGACCCAGCTCAGTCTACAATAATGTCACACTCTGCTTTTCATGGTTGGCAGAGCTCAATGTGGACATTAATGGGTTCAAGGAGGAGCAGAAATCACTATGCACTGTACAGATTATTGGGATCAGATTGTTGGGATTAAAGATCATGGGTTCTAATCCCGCTTGAACAACAGCAGCTACTCCAGGCGATAAATCCACCACCCAACTCAACATATTAGATCTCCAGACTTCACCTCTTTGTTGTGTTACCATCAAGGTCAGCTTAAAACCCCTTACATGGTTCCAATTTGCAGAGTGTTACCTTTAAGAGGACTTGATCTGAGTTCGGTATTAGGAACCCATTCTCCAATGAGGATGATCATCACTCAGCCAGCTGGGTCACTCTTCTGTAAATTCTTGCTAAGACAATCTTAAGACCAGCTTAGAAATGTCAAGCAGGGCTGAGCTGGTGTACCAGCCTAGTCAAGTTAGGATGAGGTGGTGTACCAGTCTAGTCAAGTTAGGATGAGCTGGTGTACCAGCCTAGTCAAGTTAGGATGAGCTGTTCTACCAACTACCAAGCTACCATGTTTCACAAACCCTGCTCTAGCTACCAGCTCCAGCTGGGCACCAACTACCAACTACCAAGCTACTGTGTTTCACAAACCTAGTTCTCGCTGGAAATGCTGGTCAGCAGCCACCAACATTAATTATTGTTTTTTTTTCCAGCAGGTCAATAAACTACCGCCAAACCTTCTTTTCTGGCCGGAACTGTCCGTCTGCATTTCGGGAAGAGCAGTTTAATTCATTTCGTCTGGCCTTTTGCTCCGGCTAATCCCTCAAACGAGGCTGAGCCGTCCTTCCTCCCGTCGAGTGCCCTCGACGGACGCGGCCTCTTCCGGCGGCGGCTCGGCGCACGCCGCGTTCATGACTGCGGACGGGCCTCCTTTACATTCCCGCTCGCGCCGAACGCTCGAGTGATCTTGATAACGCTCTGATCACGGTAATGTTTTAAAGCACAGGATTCTCTAAATCAGACACCCTCAAGAGCCGGTCTCAGAAAACCAGTTCAGATAAGAATGGGTTATTTCACTCGGAACTAATCTTACACTTGATGATCTCGCTGATGAAATGGCTGAAGTGATCTTTAAACTTTCGGGGGCGGCGAAGCCTACATGGCCGGTTATTTGTTTTCTTTAAAGGGGAATTACTCTTTAAAACACACATGGGCTTATTTTATTTCTAATTTTCTTCTAATGAATGTGTTGACCTTCATTTTTCGATTAGAATTTCGTTTTGTTAACATTTTACGATGTTTTGTTGCTTACCTTTACAAATTCAGAAAGTAGACCTGGGCAGCATATCATTGCGCGACTTCAACGCTATGCTTTTCTTCGAAGAAGAAGAAAAAACCGGAAACCGTACTATCTGGACTTGCGCAAAAAAAAAAAAATAGGTCCTTGTTTCTAACGTTAGACATAACGAAATAACTAATCGAAAAATGAAGGTCGACACATTCATTAGAAGGACAATATAAACAAAATAAGCCCATATGTGTTTGAAAGTGCAATTCCCCTTTACGTGTGCTTTTTTAAAATGTGTTTTAATGAATGAATGAACAGATTAATTTGTTCATTAATTAATAATGCATCCGGATTGGGACCTTTTTTATAACTGTATTTCTGCCTTGTGGTGGTGTTTTATTTAATTTATTTTTTTGCATAGAATGGCTTTAAAATAGAGGAGCTTGGTGGCTGATCCCACACAGTGTCTTACAGTAAAGTTAAATGGAGGAGAAGCATGTGGTACAAGAACATTATATCCTGCCCAACAAAGGCTGCTGTAGGTGATTCATTTAAGCTAGGAACTCTGGATCTTGTTTTTGTTCCAATGCTCTTCATAAGACGTACAGGGCCCTGTAACATTCAAATGCTGCTGCCTGTTTCAAGGTGTGTTTATTTACAACCTCTCTTTGATGATTATGCAGGAGACTTGTATTTGCTGAGCTTGGTGGAGGAATTGAATCAATGCATAATCGCATGAACACAGTTACAGCTTCCAATAATGCCAAGGCATTGTGGGACCTGTTCGGGGGAACTTCGCTGTAGAATCTGTTCGAGAAATATGCTCGGCTGAATGCATTTCAACAGATGCTAAGCGGCAATAGAAATGCTCACGTCTGCAACATCGAGCTAGCTGTTGCACTGTCGTCGGAGATAGCGGTTATGATTAAAGAGGCAGGGCCTTTAAATGGCCACACACATCCGAAAACCATGACAAATGCGCATTTCATTTATTTCATGACTAAGCATCACATTCTGCTATTCCAGTGCCAGGCAAGAATGTATTGCCTGCATTGTACCTGCTAATAAAATCACATTGTTACAAAAAATAGCTTGGAGATTTGAATTTCCCAGAGGAGACAGCCAGGGACCCCCTTCACACAATGCTTCTAGTGTTTACAACAGACAATTTAGTTTCCTTCCAACAATTATGAGGGAAATTGAATCTCAGGAAATGTTCATTTTCTCGTCCATTAGACCAAACAATAACAGATCCTTGAAAAGTTTAAAAAAAGCCACAATCTAGAAAATTAATCTTCACTATTTCAGACTGCAGACGCAAAGCAAATCAAACGGGACCAATTGAGTTTTCCATTTGTGCTAATGTGCAGGGCTGCTGCAAACAGACATGTAAGCTTTTTTTCTGAGCTCTACTTTTAAAATTAAATTTTCCTACTCTCTTTTTCTACATCTTTTTTTTTAGGTAATTTTCAAATTGATTCCTTTTAGGCGTATAATATAAAATAATAATTCATTTCAGTGGCTGTAGAAATGTAATTTCCTCCTGCTTGCATTATATTTGTTTTTCATCCTTTGTTTTTTAAAAGGAGTCAATAACACATTAGGTGCTGTGTTTATCACCGCAGAGTAGTTCCCACAGCACAGTAGTTGTGTGTACATCACACAGAGTTCCCACAGCACAGTAGTTGTGTGTACATCACACAGAGTTCCCACAGCACCGTAGTTGTATGTTTATCATAGAGTCCCCACAGCACAGTAGTCCCCACTATGGAAAGTCTGGCAGAGAGCGTATGCTCTCCTAAATCCAAAACTGGCCTGCAAATACGATTTGGCAAAAACGAATTTGGTAGAAAGAAAAAAAAAGAGTATGAAAAAATGGGATTTTATGAAAACAACTAAATTCTTCTTGGCAGAAGTAGCCTTCTGTTGGCATTAATGAGATAAGGCTCGGTCGATCTAAAGCTTGTTCCCTCTCTCCTTTTCCCTCCCCTATACACCCCCCCCCCCCCCCCCCCCCCCCCCCCCCCACACCCCCCTTGTAACTTCAAAAAGAAAACCCTGGCTCTTTATGAAGAATACTGGCATTGAATTATGGAATTTAATTTTGTATAATTCAGTCTTTCTTAAAATGCATTATATATTATTTGAGCATTAGCAACTGAACAACCATTAATGGCAAACCAATATCCCAGATGGTCCTTTGCGACGCTAGTCAAAAAAACCACCAGAACACACCGTTGAAATACATATTTATAAGACCAGCATGCTGCTCATTCCCGTTTTAATCTTTTACAGATAGCAGCGTTGAACGGTAAAGTATTTCCATTTAATAACGGTCAGTTGCGCATCGTGAAATGTTCCTTGTATTGGATTTTACAGCTATGAAACAAAGGGGGGGAAAGTGCCTTTCTTTCTATTCCGTTTCTCTCGGCTGTTTATGTGCTAAAAGTATTTGTTTGCAAGATAAATGGTTGTCCTGGTGAGGAGGATGACAGCCTACATGAAGATGATATTGAATTGATTTCTGAAATGTTGCAGAACGAGCTGCTTGATATATACCGCGAGACATGAATCATAAAAATTCTATTAAAAAGCTCCTGAATAGCTGACAGTGGAATATTATTTGTGATGATTAATTTGACTCAGTCATTATGAATGGAGTGAAGTCAGATTGCTTCTGACGAAATTGCTTTTCGCTCTCTCTGTTGAATACCTCCAGTATGCATTTTGAAAGCACAAAATCATATTTCTCATGGCAAACCCTTGTGCCGAGATGGCTGTGGGTGATAGCTAATAGAAACCATATTTAGTGTGTCCTCCTTTTTAGAGAATTTCATAGGATGCTTTGTTACAGCAGATGAATTTTCAATTTCTTTATTGTTGATTTTTTTTTAAATCAGGCATTTTTAAGTGTATTGTGTAATTTTAGACTGAACACCTACAGTGAGCTCACCCAATGCATGCTGGGATAGGCTCCAGTACCGCCCGTGTGCCTGACCAGGAATAAGCGGGTATATAATGGATGGAGGGATGGATGGATGGGTCGACAGTGAGCTCCGTGATGTTTGGGACGAAGACCTTTTTTTCTTCTGGATTTGGCTACTAATGTAAAATTACTCCATAATTTTACATTAGTAGTCAAACAGTTCTTGTGTGGTTGAAGTGCACATTCTCAGCTTATATTACAGTATTTGTATACAATTTGGTCTCACAATGTAGAAATGACAGCACTTTTTATACATAGTACCCCCCCTCCCCATTTAAAGTCAACATAATGTTTGGGACAAATGGCTTCACAGGTGTTTCTGCTTAGTCAGGTGTGTTCCATTGCTTTCTTAGCGCAGGTATAAGCGAGCTTTGAGCATCTAGTCTTGATTCTAGGCTTTTGATCGCCTTTGGGGTCTGTTATTGGCATGAACACCAGAATTACGCCAGTGAAAGTCAAGGAACCCATTTTGAGAAATAAGAGGAAAACAGTCAGGAAACACATGCCAGTCTGCAGGCTCACCAAAATCAACTGGTCACTATGGAGCTCACTGTATATAGCGTGCATGTCACCATGTCTATCATGCATATTATACTGCATATCCACAGTCTCTTGCAGTGATTCCCCTTTAAGTCGTATATGCACGCCGTACTGTACGTGAGTGACGAAGCCCCGCCCGCGATACGGTAAATCATTAATGCACCGAGGGAGAGGCTCCGGCTCTCCTCTCTGTCGCAGGCTGGGTTTTTTTGGTTAATTGCCCCCGCTTTCTCCGCTGCGCCGCTCCTGACATTACGATGCCCGGAGGGGAAAGTGAAAGTGCAGAAGTCTAAAGAGCTGCTTTTCCCTCAGGCAAGGCATCCAAAAGCAAATATCTGAGCTAAAATTTGCGAGCGGACCGGCTCATTTCATTCAGAACTTATTATTATTATTATTATTATTATTATTATTATTATTATTATTATTATTATTATTATATAATCTCTATTATAATATCTGTCAAAACGTAACTCTGCATTCGAAACTGTGTTTTCTCCCCTCAAAATGACATTTTGCAACCAAGTCACACACACAAGCCAGCAAATGAAAAGACAAAATGAATGCCAATTACACGGTGGTGTGATAATTGAAAGAGACTATTATGAAAATCCTAAGGTATCCGTATGCTTTTGCTTTTTCACTGTTGTAATGCACAGCTTGTGCACAGCAGCCAGTTGTTCCAAATTATTATTTTTGTGCCTCAATTAGAAAAAGAACAGAAACAGTGAGATTGTTTGTGCTGTTTTTTCCCCCTCCAAATTACAGCGCTGTAGGAATGTAAAACAAAATGTAAATTTAAAACAAAATTTTAAAAGAGAGAAATATACTGAGAGAGAAGTAAAAATACAAAAACAAAAAATAAAAGAAATCATTCTTTGTCCAGTTTCTGCAATTGACCAGGCCAGACAATTTCATTTATGTCACAAGATATTTTTTTTTCCGCGGCCTGGCAGTGGGGGAAATATCTTCTGTCATGACGGAGCCAGTATATCCCAACATGCCCCCTCCATTGCCTGGAGTAGGGGAATACTGTTGTGGGGGTTGTGGTTGCATATCTTCTGCTGAAAAACCACAAAAACTCCTCTGCTGGGTTAAGGAAAGGTGAATAAGGATACAAAAATTAAAAAATTTTACACAAATTAAAAATGTGTTTATGAGGTATGATTTAGACATGTGTATACATCTGTTTAAACGGGTCAATTGTAAGGCACATGTTATTACTGGGGTATTGAGTGTATCTGCCTCCCTGAAGTACAGAGTTATTCATCCTCTGAACCTTTCTTCCATTCCCTCTGTCCTTCCAGAACTACACGGGTCAGAGCGGCGGCAGCGGAGGCGGCGACGAGGACTACGAGATCCCGCCCATAACGCCCCCCAACCACCCGGACCCCTCCCTGCTGCACCTGATGGACCCCGAGACGGGCTACCTCTGCCACTCCCTGCCCCACAACGGCCTGATCAACCCCTACTCGTACCCGGAGCTGCCCGCCATCATGATGTCCAACATGCTGGGTCAGGAGGGCCACCTGCTGTCGGGGCAGATGCACTCGGTGAGTCCCGCTGGGTTATCCTGCTCGCGTACGTCCTCGCGAATCGTCGCGGTCGCGGCAGCCAGCCGTGTCTGCGATTCGCCCCCCCCCCGAAATCCTTCAAAATGATTGGCCAAAGGTAACAAAGTCAAAAACGCTAGCAGGAGTCCAAAAAAACTGCTCAAATGAAGGAGGGTGGGGTGGGAAAAAAACCCATTAGACGTCATCTGCCCTGGCACCGGCCCGCTCTGTTTCTGACAGTCTGGGAAATGAGATACCATGGCAGGCACAGGGCCCACGGTATGATGCGCTTCCCTCAGCCTGGTCCATCGCGCTGACTGCTGAAGAAGAAAGAGCACTGCAGGGGGAGAAGGCCCATGGGGGCGAGCTCAAAGGGACAGGGGGACACAGGTCTAGTCCCAGGGAGCTGCAGGCTTGAGTCCTGGGTGGGGCAATGCTTTGCAGGGACGGATCCAGTATTAGTCTTGCTGGGTGAGCGATGACATCAGCAGAATAAACTGATATAGGTGTTGATTTCCCCGTTGGCTGCCATAGTTGGTGCCTGCAGTTCCATGAGCAGCTCCAGGTATCCACTCTGTTATTGTAATGACAGAATGAGGCAGCAGGCTTTAAAACGGGTCACTGGCTGGTCTCCTGATTTAACACCGCTCTTTAACAGTTGAGGGAACCACCAGAAGACCCTGAGCTTGACCAGACTTGAGGCAGTGCGAGATGCTCTCCAGACAGCGTATGGCAGTCAGGAGCATGGCTGGGGTGAACGGCCTGTTCATCATCACATGCTGCTTCCTTATCATTAGGGCCCTACCAAATTCACTGAAACCTTTAGTCAAGTTCACGGATGCGGATTCTGTTCCATTTTCATGGAACTTATAAAAACAAGACATTTCACGGCAATGATTTTAATCGTATAGTCGCTTCACGAAACCCCATTCGAAGCAAGGTTAATACCACAGCAAGCTGACCTCAGTGGTTAAATGTCAGCATGGAGCATCCTGCGACAGTGCTACGCATCGTACCCTGTCGCTGAGATGACAAGTCTGCATGACCTGTCTGTATTCTGACACGGCCCTCTCTGCGTCCACAGAGCTGGTTGGGATTGACAGGCAGCATCACGCTGGTTTAGCAAGGTGTGGGAGACAGGCTTCAGTCAGTTCACAAAACGTTAGCATTGGCTGTAGTGTCTACTTCCTGTGCAACGTGTTTGTGGAGCGGTAACTCCAGCCTACAGTTTTTGTAAAATCTGAGAATGGCAGCAGTGAATGCGCCAAAATCCCCCGTCAAAATTACAGATTGAGCTGGGTCAAAAATGCGCTTGGGCTTTTAAGAAATTCAATCTGTTCTGCGTTACATTGCCACTTTACTCGTGTTGGTTGCGGTAATACAGTCTGAGCCATTTAGCTCGGCATTGTCTGAGCGGGTTTCGTGCACGTGTGTTTCAGCCCAAAAGAGCAGGTGCGCACCCCTGTCGGAGGCTTTGTGGATTAACACGTCGAGATTCAAACCAAGTGATCGACTCCATCAGATTATGGGCATTTATGGAAACGAATCAGACTCCCTCATTCAGCTGAGAACCAGACAGGAGACTGGACAGTTTCTGTGTTCAGGGAGCCAGTGTCAGCTCCTGTTAGATGAAGTCTGCATAAAACTCCTTATGAGCTGTGAGGTACTGTACAGCCTGAAACCACAAGTTCCATCTTGTGATAACTGCTTCAGGTGGAAGTGCTATTTTCCCCACTGTGTTCTCTGTCATTTCTGCAATGCTTTGCCAATAGAAGATTTTGTGATTGGGACAGCGCTTGAAGACTTTTTTGATGTTGCTCTTATCGACTCGATGGCTGCTCTCCACAGCTCACTAACCAGAGAAATAATGTTTGCGTTACAAGTGATATGAACCCAATTCAGCATAAGGCCCAGGAGTACAGATTTGAATGCCTTTGTCATATTGTCACATTGCCAGTAATGGAAGCAGATACGTTGCTAAAGTCTGCATCATAATTTTGTTACAGTTTTAATCATGGCTTGTGAAACGGTGCTGTAGTTTACAGCATGCTAGTAAACACAGTCGGCCAGAACTGCAAACGTCATCCTGAATAGGCTCGTCTGATTGGTTGGAAGAACTTCCCCACCAAAGCATTAGCGTTAGCCTATTAGCACAACTGCAAGTCGTGCTTTACATATTTGTGAACCCATTCTCCATATTTGCGACTCCAGTCTACATGTTTGCGACTTGCATTTTACATATTTGCGAATCCATTCTGCGTATTTGTTAAACCATTTACATATTAGTAAAACCCCATTTACAGATTTGTGAAGCCATTTACATGTTTGCGAAACTGCTTACATATTTGTGAAACCCCATTTGCAAATTTGTGAAACCATTTGCGTATTTGTGACTTTTGCTACAAAAATACCTCCGTGCTTGGCTGCATCTCTCCGCAGTTCGGCTGTGGAAGCCCTCTTTTTCTAAAATGAATTTCACTTTCCGGGTGCCGCTGAATCGTGATCTACCGAGACAGTGCAACTGCTCCGAAATAACTTTCCGCCACCAGCGCGTAGATTAATATTTCCAAACTCGCATGCTCTGTCGGCTCTTGCAGTTTTTTTTTTTTTTTGGTAGTATTTTTGCAAGCTCTCTTGAACGTTAGGCTACTTAGAGGCACCCACAGGTGTTGTGTTGTGCTGCTGTGCATGCGTGATCGATGAGCTACTTCCAAAAATGATTATAGGGAACACCTCTGATGCTCGTATCAAATCAATCAATATCTTAGACACACAAAAGCTGTTATTTGTTCAATCACATCAGCACAGCACATGGGAGAAGCCGAATTTCATGGGAAGAAACTGATTTCACAGTTCGTGACGTGATTTTCACGGCCGTGAATTTGGTAGGGCCGTACTTATCATGTCTATCATCCACATACTGAAGCTGATTACATAAACAAACATAACATGCATGCGTAGCACGGGTGAAAAATAATAATAGCAATGAGGTAAAGTAATGCTGCTTTGGCTCATTGATCAATTGTGTGTGTGTGCGTGTCTGTGCGTGTGTGTGAGACAGAGTATGTGTAAGTATAAAGCAAAATTACCCTTACTGAGAATATGGACTCCCTTCACTTCTCTAAATGGTATAGTATGTGTTAGTGCCACAGTAATTGTGTTATAATAGGACTGTCAGATTCCATTGAATAGGCAATAAAACTATTTAATTGTTAAAATTAAAGTTTGAATATGTCATTTTCATATGAGTGCAGTGAAAATGTAATGTGTTCCATAAAATCTTTCTTCCGAATGACCCTTTTTCCCCCCAACTGCTGCACAGCCAATCAGGTGTTAAATTAAGTAATAAAATTACCATAGCTAATAACAGTTTTTCTCAATTGTTTAGACACATTTCCGGAAACTATACCGCAATTCTGAATACCTCAAACTAGCTGAAACCAAAACTATTTTTGCTAAACTTCAAAAATGAAAAGTATTCAACGAATGAGGATGTACTCTCCTCCCAAAACAACGCCCAAATCATAAACAAGTCATAAGTCAACAAATGAATACCAATTACACATTGGTGTGGTAAATAAAAGACTCTATTATGAATTTCTTCGAGCATCAGTATGCATTTGAATTGTCTGTGTTGACTCTGGCAGTATATACTCATATGCCTCCTCCATTGCTTGGAGTGGGAGAACTTTGGGGTTGGGGTTGTGGTCCTTCTCCTCCTCTCATTCTTGCTCCTGCCTCCTGCAACGATACCAGCCATTGTTCTCCAACCCAGGAGAGCTCTCCTTTTGCCCTCTGATTGCTCACTGAATTATTAAAGCAACTAGTGTTTGACCTGTCAAGATTGGGTGTGTTCAGTCGATAATTGAAGTTTTTCATTTTTAATGGCAGTGTTTTCCGCGCGAACCCAATAGATTTGCTTCATGAAAATTGTGCCCAAAGAGGAGAGCTGTGTGAAGTGTTCTCGGAAAAGTGTTAAACGAGACTAAAATATGTGAAAACAAGTAAAATGTGCTTGTAGTTTTCAGCATACTATTTTTTTGTTTTGCAAATGTACTTGAAAGTTTTGCTCATTTCCATTGGGGTCATAGTACCAGCATAGTGTGTAAACATTTGAAAAACACTGTAATGTTCTGGAGCAAGAGTTGTATGAGACGAGTTTCATTTAAATGGAACCTAGATTCAGAACTGAACCCCATTTGAAAAGGTCTGCTCAATGATTGGAAATAGGTATATTCTGACAGTATGTGTGCTATTGTGACATCATAAAATAAAAAATAAAAAATCTGAATGGGACATTACAAAATGAGAAGAGGTAAACAGCAAAAATAGAGCTTAGCATTTTCTCTTTTTTTAGCATTCTGCCACTAGAGTTGAAGACAAGTAAATTTGCGCTTATCGCAATCCATTTCAAAGTCCATTTCTAGTCCATTATGGTTTTGTCAGACTGTCGTATATTTGACCATTCACAACCCTCTCGTGTTAGCTAAGAGCATGAGCATCAGGACAGCTCCTATTGGCTCTGGAGAGATTAGCCACTTCATATTCATGGTCATAACAAAAGCCAGATGCACAGAGATGGTACCTCAAATTTTAGCGAGGAGTCACTTCTGCATTGTGCTTATTGGTAGGTGTTTCATTTGGTCACAGCTGACCTCTGACATGAGTTAGAACTCTTTACGGGAGTGTGAGGTTTCCCGGATTCCAAAAGGGGTGGGGCAATCACATATTACCTGTCAAAACGGTTTCCTGAGTTACGTTATTTTTGATTGGTTTGTGTGACTCTGCAATTGACAGCCTGTGGAAGCTCCGCCCATGTGGGGTTCAGGAAACCTTCCGGAAAAGGGGGATTAAATAACATACATTTACTTCCTGCCTCATTTGGAGGGCAAACTTAGGTGCTAGCATCCTACACAGAGGAGGAAGAACTCCACAGCGAGTAAAGCTAGAACCTTCAAATGTAAGCAGTTTAAAAAAGAAAATTATGTCAGAAACCACATTTCTGTACCCTGAAAGTAATTATTTCATGCAATATGAAAAATGTTAACTACAGATTTTTCAGGCAACCGTTTCTTCTCCAATCTGATCCTTTAATCATAGAATTGACCAAAATAAATAATAGATTGCTTTGTGAATAATTCAACATCGTATACTTTCATCTCATTTAAATGTAACTTTGTATTATAAATATTCATGCTAAAAATGCTCACCCATTGTATAGCGTATATCTGTATTTAATTGGGTCTAATGCATTTTCTAGAAAAGTGCACCCACACAATTTGGGCCATAATTGTTTGGAAGGGTCTGGCTGTCGGACAGTGATAACAGACCATAATAACAAACATGTAAACAATGTGTGTGTGTGTGTGTGTGTACAAGTCAACAACAACATATGTGTGTGTGTGTGTGTGTGTGCATGTGTGAGTATGTGACAGAGTTTGTGGATTGTGTGACAGAGAGTGCATGTGTGCATGTTTGTGAGCAAGTGTCTGTTTAACTGAGACTGTGTGTACCAGGAGTACATGTGACAGAGAGTGTGTTTGTGTGTGTGTGTGTGGTGTGCATGTGCATGTCTGTGTGTGGCGAATGCATGAGTGTGTGCGTGCGTGCATGCATGCGTGCGTGTGTGTGTTTCTGTACAGTCTAACAAGAATGTGTGTGTGTGTTTGTGTGTGGTGCATGTGTGTGCGTGCGTACGTGTGTGTGCATGTGTGTGTTGTACGTGCATGTATGTGTGTATGAAAGTGTGTGTGTGTGTGTGTGTGTGTTATTTGCATGGCAGCATACATTCCTCCACAATTGCAAGGCAGTGGAGGGAGAAATTGGAATATTGATCGAGAGGCTGCAGCTACTTAAGAAATGTGTTCATTCAAAGCAGCCAATTTCTTTTCCATCACTCACTGGAGTAAGGCACGTGTGAGAGGCTCTTAGTTCATAAAAAGACCCAGCTGAAGCAATAGGCAGACATGCAATTAAAGAAAGCATTTTAAAATGCATGGGGTCTGTAGCTGTGTGATCCATAAAAATATTTATTTCAAGATTTTCATTTCAAACAGTGGCCACGCTCGACAACGGAGCTGAAATAGATTTGCACCTGACTGCTGTTCGCCGACTGGCTCGTTCAAGAGCAAGAGGCTTCCCTGAGAACATAAAGCAATCACGATGATACGCAGAAAACTGTGCGCGCGGGTGGGGGGGGTAGCTTTCTTCCAACAAGAGTGTAATTTGTGGGGGAGGGGGTCTTCCAACAAGAGTGTAATTTGTGCACAGCTCTAGAGTTCCCTCTCTCTGATGCCTAATGGAGACAGAGAGAGAGGGACAGAGAGAGAAAGAGGGAGAGAGAGAAAGAGAGAGAGAGAGAGAGAGCGAGATTGCTATTAAACCAACCAGCTAGTGTAACCGAATTGTCCCCACTTTGTTCGTTAGGGCTGCCTTAATCGCTTAAACTCATTGATAACTCACTCAGCTTTTACTAATGTTCATCGAGTTCTCCGTGGCGGTTAAGCTACAGCTGAGGGTTATTAATAGCGGGGCGTGTTGCATTGTAAATACGAAACCGTTGGCCGATGCAGATAAGCGTTGTCATAACGTTTAGGCCTTGCTCGCATTCATTATACAGACAATCTTGTTGGGGGGAATTACGGGCCCTGTTGAACGAAATGGATGCGTTTGGTCTCCTTTCTGTTCTGATGGAAGAGTGCCCTGCAAACCATTTTATTGGGAATGCTTCGTATTAAATTGATGAATTTATATTGCTTCCAGAGAGAAGGAAAAACTAAACGAGGGAGAAAATCCAATGCGCCTCTTATTTTTTTCATTCTCGGCGTAATAGACCAATAAAATCTCGGCAGAGAAAGAACTCTGTTTTTTAAACAGCTTTCTTTTCACCTTTGCAATTATTTATTTTCAAATAGTCCTTCAGGGTAATGTTCCATTTTCCTATCGCGTACGCTCTTTTCTCATAAATGAAGCATCATGGCGATAAATCATCGCACAAACAGAGACTTGTGCGAACCCTGAAAGGTCTAGAGATTTATGTAACACATTCATGTTTTCCACTTCCTCATTTTAGTACTCCTCTGGTGAGGCAAGGCTAATAAAAGCTGCTATTAATATTTCCTGTTGCCTAGCAACCAGAGGTAGCAAGTAATAGCTTACTCTGGGAAAAAAATAGATGACCGATAAGAAAAAATTCAATTCTTTTATTATCTCTAGGGAAAAGGGAGGGGGGGGGGGTTAATTTCGTTTTTTGGGATAGTCTGTAGCTCTGTACATTAAGTAGAGTAGTAGCGTAGAGAAGTATTTTCATAGAAATTGAAAGTTGTTTTTGATTGCATTGTGTTTAAAAAATACATTTTCATTTCTCATTAGCCTTTGGACTGAGTTTAAAAAACGAGGTTTGTTTTACATTTGTGTCCCATAAAATCGGTAGCATCATATTGGCATTGATAGTAAATGAACTGAGCAAACGATGGTTATGGTCCTTCATTTTTTGGTCTTTTCAATATCACAGTAAATTATAAAATGCATAGGTGGCTCAGCTTTATTCGCACGGAAGAAACATGTAAAATAAACGTGCCCAGACACGCTTGTAGCTTTTGTATTCCACCAACGCCCCGACACGCACGCCTCTCCGACAGAATATTCTGGAATGTAGCATATGGAAAAATATCGGGCTTTGAATGACTGTGCCCTTGGCTCGGGTACGAGACAACTGCCTATGACCGCAGTTTATCTCTGGGTTTCTGCTGTGTGTAAACGCAGCCGAAGTCTGTGCAGGCTCATTGTGTGGCAGGTGCATTGTGGGCGCCCGCGCACTGTCGCTCACGGTTCTTGCATTTGGGCAAAAATGGAAACAGACCTGCACAGTTAAACGTCCAGTGTGAAATCGACTCTTACAGAGTACATATGGTCCTGCTCAATGTTTTGGGGAGCAACTACTAAGGTCTGACAGAGAATCTGATTCCGTCCACAGATGAGGAAACAAGTGCTTGCCCAAAAATTAACCACAGGGCATGTTCACTCATTTATCTTTATGGGAGGCATCTTCACCTGCCATGTAGACGACAGGAGGATTTGTGATGTCCATGCTGCAGATAGGTCATTGGCCAAATCCTTTCATGTATATTCGCACTGAAGCAGCCAATCAGGGCGCTTTTAATTTTAGCTTCATTAGCACACAGAGATGGAATGTTCTGTTACAGACCGCTTTGCAGGACTGTAGAAATGTGTAGGCGGAGCCCCAGAAAATCCACCCTCTCTCCAGCTGGGATACTCCCGCTGTGCTGCACTTGCATCTGCTTGCCACAGCCGCCATCTACCTCCTTTAGTTTCCTCACTGCCACCTCAAACCAGGAAACCCTTCCCACTGGCAGAGTCTGACGAAGGACCATTTTACAAGAAATGACCCAATCAGAGATATTCTGTGTACGGAGATGCATAGGATTCATGGAGACAAATTTAGCCAGTCGGGTTTAAACTGTGAGTTCCTGTCTGTTTCAGAGCAGGCTGAAGGAACTGGAACAGCATGCATAAAGATAGGTAAGACAGGCTTTACTGAACCCCGTGGAGTAACCCATCATTACTCAGGAGCAGTGGGCAGCCACAGTGCAGTGCCCGGGGACCAACTCCAGTTCTGGAGTGACATAGCTCAGGAGGTAAGAGCAGTCTGGCAGTCGGAGGGTTGCTGGTTTGATCCCCCGCCCTGGGCGTGTCGAAGTGTCCCTGAGCAAGACACCTAACCCCTAATTGCTCCCAACGAGCTGATTGGTACCTTGCATGGCAGCCTTTCACCGTTGGTGTGTGAGTGTGCGTGTGAATGGGTGAATGACAGGCATCAATTGTAAAGCGCTTTGGATAAAAGCGCTATATAAATGCAAGTCCATTCTGTGGCAAGTGCCTTGGTCAAGGGCAGGGGTATACTTAACCTGGCATGCAATCTCCACGCCGAGAGGATCCGGCTGGCCGGGCCGGTGGTGCTGTGGCAACAGTATTAACCACTGACACCACTGTGCTGTCCAACATCTTTACGAAGAAAACGCAATGAAGAAACACATTCTTTTTGGGTTTTGTGGATGATTAAATGTAAAATTGAGAAAAATAAAGTATTTCTCAGAGCTTTTATGTGATTTGCATTTGGCAGCACTTTCTGGGTTAAATGAACCCACCATGGGCTTCACACGTCCTTTTGCTCTTCGACCAACATGGCGGCCTGGTGAACTGCCTCTGCCTACAGTTAAACCATCTCACACCAAACCCATCTACACAGGCTGACAGTGTCGTTTGTTGTTGTCACAATGATCCTGAAGGTGGGAGAGAGAGATAGAGAGAATTATGAGGCAGTCTAGATCTAGTTGGTTAGGGCATTATTTACACGGGGGGACCCTGCCTTTTTAAGATCCTGTCCCTTCTTTTTTGGAAAGGTATTCCCCTGCAGCGGCCTTGAAGAACGTGAGAGACACTTCCCTGGGGGTTCATCAAGATGTTTAAACATCAAAACGCTCAACGGGTGGAATTAGGGCGATTTTGTTGAGGAAGGGACTGCCGAGACATAAGTACAGCAGTCGGCCTCATTATCGGAGCCGCCTTGTGAAAACGCACACCAGCGTTTCTGGCTGCTGATGGCCTCGGCCAAACCACAGACTGTTAGGTTGCACTGATTTAAGTTCCGGTTTTGTGCAACCTGGGGGATTTGCCGGTTAGGATATTTCGCATGCGTACGGTCGACAGTGAAAAAGCAGCCATTTCCGAGAAATGATTGAACGCGCCGCGTCAAGATTGACAATCGACATTGGCTGGCTGCGGGTTTGCGTTTTCAGTGCAACTGAATCTTGCAAATGGATATGACATAAAGCCAAGATTACATTACAAAACATTAAAAAAAACGGTTTTATTCAAATGTGCTGAGGTTTCCGCCGTGGGTAACCTTCTCTGTCACCCTGGGAGAGGAAAGAGAACCGCTTAACGCTCAAATGCGTCAGGGAGACGCGCTGTCAGAAACGCAATACATTACCTCAGCCAATGGGGGAGAGAGAAAGAGAGAGAGAGCGACTAACGGCAACGGTAGGACTTAATGACTGTTTGCTGACCGCACTGTGGAGTTTTACCGTCTCAGCCCTGAACGTACAAGATGTCTCCCACGGTTGCAAGAAAGCCGTAACCGCAGCCGTGCTGAAATATTCCCGCAGCGGCGGAAATTAAAAGAAGCTCTTTTTTTTTTTCTCGCTTTCGGGTTCGGTCGGTTCAAACCTCTAAAGAGGCGGAATTAGAAATCATCATTTCAGCAGAACGATTCTTTTATACGAGGTGCGATTTGAAGCGGGCTCGTTAGGAACATGCTGAACCAGCAGTAACTGCCGTGAGAGAGAGAGAGAGAGAGAAAAAAAAACATTTGCACCTCTCTGAGGAAGCAGCAGACTGCTTTGAGTGAAAGGAATTAGACTATTAAATACATATTTCCTGGGCGAAAGCATTTTTCTCAAACCCTGCACAGGAGCTGCTCCTGAAAATGAGTAACCCAAATGTGGAAAGCAAAATGGCAGATCCATCAATACTGGCCTAAAGCACTGCCACATTTTAATTGCACCATTGCCCTTGAACAAAATAGGTATTAGAGAGGCCACCACTGTTTCTGTATAAATCAGCTATATGGTACAGGTGGAAGGGCTTTCTTTCCAAATGGGTTTTCGCATTGCAAAAAGACATATGCCTAGTGATGACATTTTATACATCAGAGAAAGAAAAATGGCACATTTTCTCAGGGGCGAAAGACTTTTCAGTTAAAGTGTTGCTAGGGCTCGTGACTGAATGTTACTGCCTAAATATACACACTTGTAAACAAGGATTTTTTTTTTTGTGAGGGTGTAACAGGTTAGCATAAATAGAAGGGCCACGAATGTGCATCACTGAATGACCTAACATTAAAAACAAATCCATATTCATTACACTTGATGAATATGCATGGCCGTTAATTTAAATTACCACTGGGAACTGTTGTTAGGACTGATGAATAATTTATGATGGCGCGGCCAAAGAGATTTGAAGTTCAACGTCACATTAACTGTCTTCCCGGAATTAGCGCAAGGGTAAACAATTAAATGTGGACAGTAGATTGTTAACTTGAACTGGCTCTTTCAGAGGCAATATTCACTCAACTACCGCAAGTGCATTAAGAGCAGTGCACTAAATAATGCACTGTTGAGAAGAGCTCAAAGTACACGCAGTGTCGACGTTTCAGTCTTCTCAGGCTGGAAACATACTTGAATTTTAGTGCGCTATGTATAGCTACGTGAAGTGGCTGCGTCTCGAACGACATTGTTCACATGCTCCGTCTGCTTTTTGTCCGACTGGACGTTTAAAAGGTATGTCCAGTCACGTCACCAGGCAGAAAATGTGTGCTGCCCCCGTGGTGTGCGTGGGTATTGCACCTTGCAGGCGCGTAGCGTTTATTTTTGAGGGCGTGCACAAAGGACGCTCAGAGAGACTGCAGGGTACGTATGACAGCCATCGTGCGTACGTGTTCCCGTTACTTCAGTAAAATATGTTTCCAGCCTTAAATGGTATCCGTGTGGCTGCAGGTTGGTTCATCCTGTTCCAGTGCATGGATGGGCCCCCCACAGGACCAAATGGGACTGTTACCCCATGGGGCACAGTTAGCTTTAGCAGTACCCAGGGAAGGTAAGGGATTCAGTCAATAGGGATGGCCATACCTCACCACTCCCCAGTGACCCCTTTACTCTGGCATTCATGATCAGATGTGTATGTTCATTCAGAAATGCCATTAATTGTACAGTTATTATGCCTGTCAGAGGAAAGGGGTGTGGCCTGCCTAGTGGGGGGTGTGGCCTGCCTAGTCACATCTTCTGGATGGAAACAGATACCAGGTCACAGAGGTGCTGTATGGGGAACACGGGGTAGGGGTGGGGGTGGGCGTGGCTTCATGGGAGAGAGGGAAGGCTCCGGTAGCAGTTGTGAGGGACCCTGTTTGTTTCATACGTGCAGCCAGAGAAAGACAAGCCGAGTCAAAGAGAAAGAGAGACTCAATCAATAAGAAAATCAAGGGAAAAGAGAAAAAAGGAAGAGATTCAACAAGAGTATGAGAGGGGAGGTTGAGAAATTGGGAGGGGAGCTTAACAAAATGGAGCAGAGAGAGTAGAGTAGAGGAGAGGAGCAGAAAATGAAGAGGGAGTGAGAAAGAGCTAGAGAGAGTGGGAGAGCAGGAGAGAGAGAAGGAGAATGAGGGAGGGAAGAGAAATAGAGAGAGTGAGGGAGCATGAGAGAGAGAGAGAGTGAGGGAGTTTGGGAGAGAGTGAGAGTGGGGAAGAGTAATAGAGAGAAAGTGAGGGAGCGTGAGAGAGAGAGAGTGAGGGAGTTTGAGAGAGAGTGAGAGTGGGGAAGAGTAATAGAGAGAGAGTGAGGGAGCGTGAGAGAGAGAGAGAGAGTGAGGGAGTTTGAGAGAGAGTGAGAGTGGGGAAGAGTAATAGAGAGAGAGTGAGGGAGCGTGAGAGAGAGAGAGTGAGAGTGAGGAAGAGTAATAGAGAGAGAGTGAGGGAGCGTGAGAGAGAGAGAGAGAGTGAGGGAGTTTGGGAGAGAGTGAGAGTGAGGAAGAGTAATAGAGAGGGAGTGATGGAGCGTGAGAGAGAGAGAGAGTGAGGGAGTTTGGGAGAGAGTGAGAGTGGGGAAGAGTAATAGAGAGAGAGTGAGGGAGCGTGAGAGTGGGGAAGAGAAATAGAGAGAGAGTGAGGGAGCGTGACAGAGAGAGAGATGGAGAGCGCGCACGCCCGATTCCTGTTTAAAATGTGTTGGCTGTTCCTTTGAAGGATCAGCAGCGAGCACTCAGCACAGCAGTAATTAAAGCTGCCGTGGCGGCGAGCCTGAGGGGATAATGTTGTATTATTATAGTCATTTGTTTCAATTAAATGCTCTGTGGTTTTACAATAGCAACTGTGAACCTGTGTGAGTAAGCTGCTGCTTCTCGACAAGATAGCGGCGGCGCGCTGGGGCAGGGCCGCTCGGGGCCGCTCAGGAGTCCCCCCCCCCGCCGCCGGGCCCCCCCCCGCCACGCCGCGCCGGCTCCGTTTGGCAGGCGCTGGGCCCGGCGGACTCATCCACGCGCCCCGCGATAACTCGACGCCGAAAATCTCCGGAGCGCCACGCGGCTTTATAACACAACAGCAGCGGGGGCATTCCTCCTACCCGCCGGGGCTGCTGCCGCTGCGTATCGCCGGGGCTGCTGCCGCTGCGTACGGAGACAACTCAACGAGCAAATGAAGAAACCCAGCCGCGTCTCCGCGACATGACGTGTCCCCCCCCCCCCAGCAGCAGCGCTGTGTGCCAGCCTCGCTGTCTCTAGGTATTCCCGCACACACGGGGGGTGGGGGCATCTCCTCACACGGGGGGGGGGCATCTCCTCACACGGGGAGGGGGGGGGGGGGGGGGGGGCGGTGGGGGCATCTCCTCACACGGGGGGTGTGGGTGCTGGGAGCGCCTCAGCTGGAAAACGGTGCTGATATCTACAGAAATACTCCTTCCCCACCACCCCCTGTGATTATGACCCGGAAGCCAAAGGCAGACCCCGTTACATCATCCCTGGCATTAAATATGTCACTGAGAAGTGGCTAAAGTCCGTGGTGACAGACCCCCCCCACCGGAGGGCGGAGCTAGGCGTTCGGTGGTTTAATGTTCACCGCGAGGCATGGCAGAGGGGAGGGGCTGGCGGTAAACCCAGCTTGGTATTTATTGGCTTTTTGGTTGTTACTGGGACACCAGAGCCAATCTGTGACAATGGAAACGCAGGGACAGCGCTTGGTCGGACACACAGACGGAGTGCAGAAAATATTCCTTGACTAAACGGGGTTGCAGGTGCACAGCCCCCCAAAATGAGTCACCTGCCATGTGCTTTGCCACTGAAAGCAATCATTGCTTTGGAATGCCGCTTGTTTAATTTGCGTGAGCTAAAACAATATCGTTCGTTGTAGCTTGGCCTCATTTTGGCCACGTCAATACTTTTAATGGCAGGCCTAGATGTGTGAATAACTTGCCATTTTTGTGCATTAAAAATGTGTTTTTGTTGACATATCGTTTATTTTTGTACTGTGTTTGTTGTGGGTAACTGATGATACTAATGCATATAAATGTATTAACCATGAGATAATTAAATCTAGAGAGAGACATGCATACAGCACATGCATACATACATGCAAACACACGTACATTCTTATATAAATACATAGGCAATGACAAATAAATGAAAGTGTTTGTCATGTTTTTAAATAGATTATGGTGTGTTTCTAATGGGTTATTGTATACATGATAGACCTACTAATTGTTTGTATGTTGGTTGATGGTCCTATGCCAAGCTATGCCAAGCTAACATTAATTTTAAAATGTGGTGTTTGCAAGGTTGCTATGATATCCTATTTAAAAAGTAGTTAGCACAAGAAACACTGTGTAAATAATGTATACATAGGAAAAACATCTAACTATGAAATATTGACACATGGTTTGCCAAAAAAAAGTATTGAACCTACATAGCCTAATTATGTGCAATATCTACCTATTCTGGCAGCTGTGGTCAGAAGATACAGAAGTTAATGTTCTTAATCGGTGAGAGATTGTGGTCATTTGGGTTATTTCTGTAGGAAACCCTGCGAAGTGCCAAACTCTAGATGCTGTATAGGTATGGGGCATACCACTCCGCCAAGACATAACTTACCATCCCAGTAAATGCAGATATGCTCCAGTTAAAACAGTGCTTTTGCTCAGTGCTTGGTACAAATAGAAGAACGTGCTGAATTTGCACGTTCGCACGTTTACACTGAAAATACAGTTTGGGGCAGTACATGTCGTTTTGTTTTAGCAACCTTTTCTCACCACAGTATTTCCTAAATTGCCTCACTAAGTGGATATTTAATTTTGTTCTGATTAATCTCTCACTTTTTTGTTCATCTTGAAATCGTAAGTGCACGGTTATCATGGTGTCATTATTTAAAGTGTGTCTTTTTAAATGAATCTGTTATAAAAGGAAGTGATCACATTTAAACATTTCCCCATTAACACAATTACACCTGATATTAATATTTTAAAAGATGGGATGAAAACACTGATCATGGCTTCCCATTATTCAATTTTTGGAATATATCTGCAGGTAAACTCACATTGCCTTTTAGTCTTTATTTTAGCTTCATGCTCAACATTGCACTGTATTTACATTAAGATCAACACAATGATTAACTGATACACTATGGTCCTCATTGGTGCAAAAGAAGGGGATTTGACTGTATGTATAATGATGTATCAAAAGGTATAAGATACTGACGACCTGTAAAAATCACTACGGTCATAACAGGCAAAATATACTCAAATATAATAATGGAAAAAATGCGACCAGCTGCAAAATCAAGGAAGCAATCTTTAACTTTCCTTTTTCGGAAAGCAATGAATAATACATCAAAATTAGACCCGACGTGAATATGTGTATGATAGGTGCTTTACTGCATCCGTGTCTATGTGGCTGCGCACGCGCCGGTCCGTGTGCACGCGTGGAGCACACGGGAGCGTGCTGGTGGTCAGTCCCGTGGGACGTGTTCCGTGTCGCGCCGAAATGTTCCTCAGACTATTAAATGAAACATTTGCGAGGGGAAAACAAGCGCTTCCAGGCTTGGCAATGGACCGAAACTCTACCTTTTTGCCACCTTTCAACCTGGACGAGCAATGCACCGGGGGAGTCTAACAAAGCAAGTTGCCTAGACATCAGCCTCCCCTTCCCCCTTCTGCAGATGACATCATCGAGCGATTACCATACAGTACCTATGGCAACCAACAACCATTCTAATATTCTTCCATAATGTTTGTAGAGCAGTCACATGGCCTGCTTTAGCTGAGAGCAGCAGCCAGAGACAGGGCTCTGAAAAGCTCAAACGTGGAGAAGCAAGCCTGCTGCCTCCTTGGGTGCTGTATGCGGCAAACTGGGAGTTTCGACACACTGGCTTGCTTTAACTTTAAGGTTGTCGAAGACGATGGAATTTGAGATTATGTCGATCCATGTCAAGGCTCAGAGTGAAAGCCTGCTAAAGGTTTTTGAAAATACGGGCAATGACCTGTCAGGATTTTTTGTTCTTTTCCCCCTCAGTTTTTATACTCTTTTCCTCCTCACACACACACACACACACACACACACACATGCAAAAAAAGGTCCTTTCTGGGATATCTATGGAGAAAATTAAGACCATAAAAGAGGAGGCAGCTTCAACCACAGCTGAGATGATTTGTGTTTCTTTAACATTTTCTCCAGTGTTACCTGCCTGGACTCCTTAGATCTGTTGATCAATGCTGCTGTCAGCATTTAAAAAAGCATTTAGATGAACAGAGAGTGCAGGAAAGGCAGAATTTAAACTAACCTCTCCATCAGAACGCCTGACAGGAGAGAAACTGAAGAGAATCAAAGCTGGCTGAAAAGCTATAAATGGTTCTCTTTCGATAAAGAGAACAGAACTGGGTCTCCTTGTTATTTATTCATTTCCTAAAATCTCCCCATACCTTAATCTTCAGAGCACTTTATTGCGGGAAATAAAACATCCCGGTCTGGTTCTTTTCCTCTCCCTCAGCTGCCTGTTTGTGTTGTTTGTGGAGAGACGTTATGGGCCCAGCTTAAAGGGTGAGGATTCTACCCCGAGGCTGTTGCTATGGAAATAGCCCGGTCTCTGGCAACGATAGGCCATTCATGTTTGATTAATTGGTTTTTCAGTGCTTCTTGGTTTGTGAAACCTCCACAAAAAAAGGGGGCTTCTCTGCACAAAATAGAAAATTAATGGATTTTTTTTTTTTTTTCCAAAGCCCACTTCAACGTGTTTGGAAATTGGAGCGATGGCGTTCTGAATTATTATTTAAATGTTGGGTGGGGGGGGGGGGGAGGGAAGGGGGAGGGTGAAATGTAGGGAGGAGGAATGCTTTTGTTCGATCGGGGGCCCTTTTGTTGTCGGCCACAGAGGCAGGGGAAAATGCGGCGCTCTGGAAAAAAAACGTAGCCGGTCGCGGTAGCAAAAAAAAAAAATTTCGGTTTTCTTTCGTAGCCTCTGCCGCCGCGTTTTTACACCGGCGACCCACTGGGGCCAATTAAAAAAAAAGCTGCGAACGCCGGTCCCCGCGCCGCGCAATCTTTTAGCGCTGTTTATTAAGATCAGGTCTGCGGGGGCCTCCCAGCCCCGTCTTGTTAGCGCGGTGTTAATCTAATTAGTTTTTTTACTCGCCGACGTTTCGCCAGATTAACGAATCGCCGGGCGCGGCTCGGCAATTTGCGCTGATTAGTTAGCTCTTCCGTTCGGCTCGTTAATGTAGCGGTCGCCGCGGAAAATACCCCCCCCCCCAACCCCCCCCCACCGCAAACCCCACCCCACCCCGAGCACGAAGGTGGGCTGTGCTGTGCTGTCGGGACCCAAACGTAAGAACTGATGGCAGTTTTTTATTTTATTAATAAGCGTGTAATTTAGCCGATGCGCGTTGACGCAAACGCCCCGGCAGCAGCCGAGAGGTCGGTGATGCCGGGCACGGCGGCGCTGGCGTGCGTCTCACTGCGACGCTGATGCCAACTCTCACAGGCTCAGCAGGGTTTACTTAAACCCTCTAATTTTGTTCTTTCGGTGTATAAAAAAAAAAAAAAAAACTTACAAACTGAATCGGTTTTTAAAAAATGGCTGGAAATGAAAGGTGCAGCTGATACGTTCTCCAAAAGGGGGCGTTCCTAAGTTGGCCTGCCACTCGTATCCCTCAGGGGGAAAGATTTCGGGAAGATGTTGCAAGGAAGTAGTAAAAAAATGGTGGATTGGGCTTGAAGTTCAGGAATTGATGAGGCTTATACAGTGTCGTCTCAGTGGAGGGTAGTGAGCTTTCATTTTGTTTTCACCTAGACTGAATTCATTCTGACACATCACCATGTATCCACCGCCTTCATTCCGCAGTCAGTGTAACAAAACTAAGGTGGATTTTGGGAGAGATAGATGTGCTGAGAGATGGTTTCAGCACCAGGGTTTGGGGGGTTCTATATTCCTTGTGCAGGACCGGTGGCATCCAGGAGTTGGGAGATCCCGTAAACCCATCACTCATAGGTCATGTGGGACTTTCCCCAAGGACAGAGTGGAATGCGTTTACTTTTTTCTGCGATTACATACAACTCTACGCTACCAGTTGTACGTACGGTGATCCTTGACCTGCTGTAGTTTGATGAACTCTCTACCTGTGTGGTTATGTATCCTCCTGGCACTTCAGCAGCAAAGTGTGCTGTTAGCCCCTGCATGCTAGACGCTAGAGTTGTTGGGTGCGCTGGTAAGGAACCGCGGGAGATCCAGGGTGTGCTGGTGAGAAAGTGTGTGAGTTCCAGAGTGTGCTGGTGAGATACCGGGGTGAAACTGGACGTGGGGTTCATCTCTTGCTCGTTTTTGTGTACGGAGCCTCATTTTATCACTTAAATTCTTTGTGTGTAGAAACATTGCTCCATTGCCTCCCTCTGTTTGATAAGCCCTGGGTTTTCACACCATTTGGTTTTCACAAAGACCAGAAGGGGACGCTGGGTACAGTTTGGTTCACCCAAAGGCCCACAGCTCTGTTCCCACCCCAAAACCCAAAATGCTTTGCTCTCCCGCCAAACAGAAAAATGAGACCCTCCCCCAAAACCCTCCCTCCGCAGGAGGTCACATGTTCTGCAGCGGCCAATTGGAGACGGGGAAAGTTTAGTAAAGCTCCTCTTCTTCTCTCACCCCAGATCCAGGAGATGGCTCGCCAAGATGGTCTGCATTTTGACTCCGCCCATCAGAGCCCCCTGATAAACCGATCACCTAGGATACTGGCCCATCACATGGGCGCTCTGTCCCAGCTGAGCTCTCAGATTGGCCTGCGAGGTGCCCCTCCCTACGGTTCCCCCTCACCTCCAGGAAGTAAATCAGCCACGCCCTCCCCCTCCGGCTCCACCCAGGAAGAGGAAACTGATTGCCATACCAAGGTACAAGAGTGGAAAGATTTTTCTTTTCTAAAAACGGGGAGGGGTGTGAGGGTCTGCAGTGTATGGCAAAAATACTATTTTGACCTACCAAGTGGCAATGTTGGTCCCGTCCAGGAGGTGGCGCCCAGGGCTTGGCCCCTTAACAAAAACAAACAAGGGGAAGCAGTGGACAATTAAGAGAGTTCAGCCAAATGAAACTGAATAAAGTAAATGCACCAAATTTGTAAAACGGACTTCACGCAGTTTGCTGCTCACTGTCAACAGAAACCTTCTTATTAATCCCAAAACTGAACCTTTTCACATTTTATATAAATATGAATCTCCACCCAGCATTCCTGCTGGTATGCAATCTGTGGAATATCCCCCTTTTCACAACATCAAAATACACAACCGTCTGCTCGACAATCACAGCATCTTGGCCATTCCCCTGTGACTAGTACGACCACACATCAGGGCAGGTTTCTTACAAATTTATATCCAAACGAGAGTTGGGAAACCTGCCTCCATCCTCTTCAGCCGGCTGTTGTTTAAGAGTTTCTTAGCTTCTGCGCGAAACAAAAACTGCCCAGCAAATCTGCCCGAAGCGTTTGCCAGTTCAAAAATGTGCAACTCGGCCTGTTTACCAAATAACTTGAGGGAGGAGCCATATTGGCTGCGCATAACTTGTGGAGAGGGTCGGCGTTTCGAGCTCTCCGAACTCGCCCTCCGCTCTTGGCCTCTCCCGTCTCACCGGGTGAATTTGGAACGCTTGTGCCAGGCCATGACGCTCCTTCCTGTTTCAGCAGCAAGAAAAAAAATGTGGGGGGGGGGGGGGGTGGGGTGTTATGGTGACGAGAGGGGTTTTCCTCTCTCCTTGTCTCACCGGACTGGGGAGTACGTCCAATCAGTCGGTTCCACAGCGAGGCGGGGCGCTGATTAGTTTGTGACATCTGACGTCCGCGGGGACGGCCCCGCGCGCGGACCTGATTGCGGGCGGCGTGCGCGCTCGACGCCGGCGCGTTGCGTAATATCGCCGGCGTGCGGATTATTCCGCCCCCAAACTCGTGGAGGAGGTTTTCTGGATTTCATCTGAGCACCTGCAATGCAGTGAGATAAATTGTCGGTACTGTTGCTCACCTCTTTCGCCACAGAGAGGCTGAACAGTGACACCTAGTGTTCACCTCTGTAAATTGTACATGCTCCTGAAATTCCTGATTGGTGATTTTGTTATTTTTAACAAACAACACTCTCAGGACACGTGGGACGTTGGGCATTCGCTTCTGTGCGTTGTTGGAGTGCACCTAACTACTGCGATGTCATTGTGCATCATGTTTTTGGTTTAGTGTTGTTTTTTTCCCCTCCAGAGGTTTGTTTCTCTCTCAGTGGATACAACAAATGAGTTCTTCCCGGTTCTGTTGCGTTTGCTTTTTCCTTCCAAACATGTCTGAAATCAAATTACTGGGTCCCTTCTTGACTGGAAGCTGCAGAATTTTTTTTCTTCTTTTTTTAATGACCACGTGGCCGTCAAGATAAATGTGGAGTTTAAGTAGAATCCACTTACAGAAACACACGGTACTTCAGGTCCTCTCTACCTGCTCTCCTAAACTACCAAATGCCCATACGTAGGAAAAGAGGTGTGCAAGCACTTTGTTTAGTCTTGTTATGTTGTCATGACATTATAGATTTTAACATGCCTTTGGGGATACGGCATTACGGTTGGATTACAGAAAAGCATTTATTATTCTGACTCATTTGAATTCAAGGAAAGTAACATTACAACACGTTGAATGTCTTCGTCAGAACACTATTATGTTACTGTTAGGTAGTGTTGTGTTGCAGCGAATGTGATCCGCGGTTAATTGCACAGTGATGTCACAGAGGACCTGTGTGCAAACCCTGGTTGGATGTCACCCAGCAACAGTGGTTGCATTGTGCTGGTAGTTGTAGTTCCCATAATGGCTGGCGTGTGTTTAATCAGCCCTGGATGCAGTGTCAACTGGATAGGCTGCCTCCCGGTATACCATTTCATTTGCCTGGACCCGTCTCTTATTCCAGTGCTTTGAATAACAGTGCGTTCTGCTAAATACTTGGAAGAAGGCAAGAATAAAAAGCTCCAGGAACCAGATGCTGATGAAAAGAAGCATCCACTCGAATTCACACGAGACCCAGAGCGCTTCTGCTAACAGGCTGACGTACTCTAGCTAACCAGATAAGAGCGCTTTCAAAAACCTTCGTAGCCTCGCTGATTTGATCAAATTGATTCGTACGACAAATCACTGTCCGCTCCGCAGCGCTCATTAAAACGCGACGTCAGGACGATGACGTCCGGTTCTCTCTTAATGCAGGGGTGGGCCCAACCGAGAGCCAGCCTATATATTTGGGCCAGAGAGTCAGTTTCTCTCGTTGCTACGGATCTATCAGCATCTACGTGCCAGAAGACCGCGATGTGCTTTCCCCGGAATGGTACACTTTCACAAAATGGTGTTTCTCGTCTCCTGACAGGCACCTCGCCGCGTAGCGTGCTGCAGGGGTATATAAATATAAATGATTATTCCCGCAGATTATTTCCCTTTTCAGTGCGTCATTCCATTAGCTTCCCACCAATTTATTCAGCTTTCACATCAAAGGGAGAATGAGCAGATGCCATTTCAAACACTTTTTGCCTCATTGCATAAAAGGGAAGATGATTATTTTTTAATGAAACCGCACACTCAAAAAAAAAGGAAAAAAAAAAAAGGAATAATATAACCGTGGTGTGAAATAGGAGGAAGTGGGGATGGAGGAGCTTCCTCTTTGCTGTGAAATAGCTTTTCATTAATTTTCTGTTTGGCAAAACCAAAGTAAATTTCCATTTGTATGTTTTTTTATTTTTTTTTTTAATTTCTCATACAGAACTCGCTGAAATTAATCAGCGCCAGGTTTTAATGAAGCATTCCAGAGATTTCTGCTGAGATTCTGTGTAGTTGTTTCACCCTGCACTAGATCTGCAGGCTTACTTAAAATATAAAATGTTGTTTTGTCTCTTCAGAGGAGATAAAGGACACATCAAGCTTTATAATTCCAATATAAATTATTTTGGATATAAATCCAATGAAGCAGGAATTGTATAACTTAAGAAACTACATTTTCTTGACACAGATGTTTTAACATTTTATGAACCTATTTGCTTTTTGTCATTGTATGTGGAAAGCTTAAAATATGGTCAAACTAAGCTTGGGGGTACTGTTTGGTGCAATCTGTAGAGTGGCCAGCTCTTAAATCATAAATGTGAGGGGAATTCACTTTATGGTATTAATACCATCTCTATCATTTAAAATACATCTTTCCATTGTCTTTTTTTAAAACTTTAAGCTCATAAAAGTAGCAGCCTTCTTTTTTGCACATTAGGCCTACGGTGGTATACGTAGGCCTTTATGACATCCAATTAATTTAATCCAATAAAGCCAATTCTTTAATAAATAGCAATTACAGAAATGAATGAGTGGTAATGACAAAAAGGAAAAAGTACTGTACTACTGTGCTCGTTCAGCATAGATTCACATGCATATTGAGATAAGTATTAATGTGCTGTGATGACTGAGAGGTCCCTGCAGTAGCTGAAGCACTGCCCCTAGTGTATGCAGAAATAGGCTGTGGACACTCTTACCAAAGCCAGACACACCTGGGACTGTGCAAACGCTCTCAAAACACACTCTCCCTGGGAAAGAACTGAAAGAGCTTGAGCTTGCAGGCAGGAAAGCATTTTAAAACCATCAATGCCTTGTCTTTACCAACCTGGAAGTGTCTCAATGTCAACTTCTGTGTAATCTTGTGTTAGTGGGGGTGGGGGGGGGGGCATCCCTCATATAACAAAAGTATATTTAGCATTTACTGAGCTTCAATATATAGCAATTTTCAATTTCTTGTTAATAGCTAAGATTTAAGAATGAATCACAATACATTACCATGTATGGTCTTAAATACACTGCATATCAGTAAATTTCACAATATATACTTATTTATGGGCTGGAATATATCTGATAATATATAGCAATATATGGTCTATGCATATATTGTTTCAGAATTTCTGACAATATATAACAATGTCTGGCCTGTGAATAAATTTTGTCAATATCTCCCATATAATGTCTATGAATATATTTGGACATAATGAAGAATATATGCAGGGTCCACCTATATATTATAAAGTATTATTAAATTATAATACATTATAATTTCCAGTATATGACTGAATTATTGTTGCATTACATTTATTTGGCAAGCGGTTTTATCCAAAGCGATGTACAATAAGTGCATACCGAAGGTCTTTGAAACAACTACAAAACATGGGTCCCACAAGGTGCAATACTCATTATGTAACAGTTATTCATAGCCATGAACACATTAAGTCCAGTTCACACAGTATGCATAGGCTAGGTCAGAGAATAATGTTAAGTCAAACTAGGAGGCAATGCAGCGAGCTACATCATCAAGATAACGATACAAGTGCAATACAAGTGCTGGATGGAGATACATGTGTAACATAAAAGTGCTACTGGAACACATTAGGATTCAAATGATTAGAGCAATCATTGATTGTGAGTGCCCTGCAGAGTAGCGATAGCTAGTCCAGGTACAATTTTTGAAAAGATGGATCTTCGGACCACGGTGGAAAATGGACAGTGACCGAGCGGTTCGTAGAGGAACGGGGAGTTCGTTCCACCACTGGGGAGCCAGGGTGGAGAAGGTCCGTGTTGCATTCGGGGTGCCCCGAGATGCATGGTCTTTCTCATTGAATCTGTTTCCTGAATACAATTCCAAATGTAAGGTTGCGTCGGGATGTGCAGAGGTACATGCTAACTTCACCTTGCAGAGGGAGCAAAGAGCTGCCAAACCACAGGTTCATCCCAAAAGGTGCCTGTCAACATCGCCGCGGACGACGATTTGCTTTTTCTCTCAGACATCTCTGTCCATAAAGGCCCCGCATAGAAAGCAGCGGGATTTGCGCGGATGCATTTTCTAAGAGCGAGCTCATCGCTGTACCTCTTCATTCATTATGATGGATGCATGTCTTTAAATCCCATTTCTAAGGAATGCAATTTTCTAGAGATGTCAATCCTAAATTGCATATTAAAAGTCTGAATAAGCAATAGATTTTGCCGAGTCCAGGTCCTTAGTCCCCCCACCCCCTCCTGAATCTGTGCTGATATGATTGTATTTTTCCATATAAACTTGGAGAGATGTATTTTGTTTTCACTGAATAGGAGATACATATTGTGATATTTTTGAAGGAGATCCTGGTTATCAAGGCCGGTAAATAATCCATTATTCATTTCTGTCATTTCTGTTTCTATATCCATTTTAAGGATCTCCTATCACTAGGGAATATAAGACCATGACGTTTTGCTAGTTTACGGGTGTGTTGGATTTCTCTAGCTTTACTTTTGCAACTAAAATCTCATCTAGATGTGTTAGCTATGGTGTATTCTGCATTGTTTCCAATGTGAGGAAATGTAGTTTTGTACACTGATTGTCATGATGGTGAAAGGTATTTCCAGCCCGCTAAATATGTCTGGCCTCCATTTTAGAAGACACCTTCATCGTAGACACAAAAGCCTGCCAGGGTATGAAAACTTTGTCAACGAGCATGACGCTTAGGCTGTTGTTGCATCGCGGTTACGTACATCGAGCTGCAGATTAATCGGGCCGGGACTCCGCCCACTTCAGTTCCGAAGCGGGTAAGATAGGACGATTCCACCTGCTCACAGAACAAATCAGATTACGGCGTTCACAGCGTTCTGCTGATGCATTCACAAAACCGAGAGGAAGAAAGACACCCCCGTTAATTAACGCACCAGGTGTGCTGTGAGTAAGCTTCAGTGCTTTAAAATCTGATTCTGTACTTGACAACAGATGAGGTAGATCTGTACGGTGCTGATTCGAAACAGGTTCTTCAGAAGATACTGCAGTCCAGCTTGCTTTGAGCTAGTGTTCGTACACAAACTGATTCAGTTTCCTGCACCTCAAAGGTACTTTATACTTTATAAATGAGTCGTCCTCACAAAAGGCATGGCACAGTTCTTAGGGTAGCTGACTCTAGCACCATATACAACCCCCCCCCCCCTCCAATAACACAGGGCAGGATTTGATCCCCACCATGGTGCCTGCTGAGCTGTGATTTCTTCCTTATCTGTCGTCTTCTCAACTTTCTACTCATCCTAATCAGAAACAATAGCGGGAGGACTGAGTATCGTGGTCGTTTTTTAACTACTATCTTCAATGAAGAGCGTGTTCCATTTCGGAAAGTAACAAAACAGCAAACAACTTTTTGCTGATTATATTTTAGGCAGTTCGTTGTTCATGCAAAACAATACATTTATAAAACGACTATTTTTATTGGACCAGTATGTCTGAGAACCACCTGTGTCTGTGTATATATTTTTCATGATCTGGATTTATATATGAAAATGTATGTACATACGGAGTGTAAATAGCAGAATGCGATTGACTCTCTAAATGCCTATATTATGGAATTTAATGCTGTCTCTCTCTGTGGTGAAAAGGTCACGCAACCACACATTTAATATTCATGCGAGCTGCGCTTTCAGATACTGAGGAAGAGTTGACCGTTTTTACAGAAATGAAAATGTCACTTGGTGTCTGCGTATCAGGGCAGTATGCGTGCAGGAATGCTTATTTTTGTTGAAGGCATTCACAACCGCTTTGAGGATATGTCCAGACTAGGGATTTCTCCATGAGGGGGGTCACTAAATGTTTGCACTGGACTCCAGCATTGAGATTGAGGGGGGGAAAAAACTGATGACTGTCAACAAATAGAAGTTACTCTCTAAGACACTGCCAGGAGTCTGTATTAACCTTGGGACTGAACACTGATGTTGACTAGGCAACCGCTCTGTTACGGAACAGATGTCTGGTTATTTTGCTAGCGCTAGCACTGAATTGCTGACCCGTTAAAAGAAGAATGCGAATAGAGATGCATCGCGGAACGCGTTCGTCGCGGTGCAACGTTTCCGTCCTATCGGGTGCTCGTTCGACGCCGCCGCGTAAACTCAGCCATCTTAAACCCCTGGTGTTTTCACGGTTTAAGCTGACTGTTGTAGCCCTGCGTGGTTCCAGAGAGTGGTTAGGCAGTGCGGCCTCCCTTTGTCTTCTTGTGCGGAGGTGTCTCCCACGGCGTCTGTCTGTCAACATATATCTCCCCTCTCCGCTTTAGGCCTCCAAACTCATTTTTGAGTGTCAAGTCGCGCCTGTCAATCCGTTGTAAACCTCTAAGCCTGTCTGTTTTGCTCTCTGCCAGTTTTGATTTGCTGCGGGGACCCTCGTGTGCAGAGGTGTAAACTTTTTTTTATCTCTCGCTAACTCGAGACAGGCGGCGCGTTTTGGTGGTGGGCAGAGGCCGCTGTTACATGGCTCTTAGAAGCTAGCGTTATCGCTTCGCTAGTTGTTGCAAGTTATTCGTTCCCAGAAGTCATTGCATGCGATGGACAACCATAACGCATGCTTAAGGTCGTTTCATAGAGTTAAGAAATGTTTTTCCTCAGTCTTACAAGAACCTTTGGCTTAAGAACAAGCTCCTTGAACCTGAGCAAAAAATATTTGGTGGTAGAGATGTGCCACTGTAGTCCATGCTTATGTTATTTACTCATACGTAGGACAAATTAAAACAAAGTTTAGAACAAAGCATTGTTTTTTATAAAGTAAATCATCAAATGTGATGCTTCCATTGCATTTGTCAAAGTAAGCGTGGCTGTGCTGTTATTTTCCTCCCTGTGGATGTATCTCAGGAGAGGAGACCTGAGACCACCCCGGTGTTAACGTCCATCTGTCTGTCCGTACGATCCACAGATGGCCGGGGAGAAGCGGCCCTCATCAGAGATGATGAAGAAGCCCAAGCCGCAGAAGAAGAAGAAGAAGAAGGACCCCAACGAGCCGCAGAAGCCCGTCTCCGCCTACGCGCTCTTCTTCAGGGACACCCAGGCCGCCATCAAGGGCCAGAACCCCAACGCCACCTTCGGGGACGTCTCCAAGATCGTGGCGTCCATGTGGGACAGCCTGGGGGAGGAGCAAAAGCAGGTGAGCCCCGCCCCTTTCGATTAACGCCTCGTTAAGCACTTTGCGTCGCCCCCTGATGACAAGGCTGTTCCCGTGGGGACTCTTGGGCGGCTGTGATTAATGCACAGCTGTGGAGGGTCTTTCCTGCACCGCGTCTTATGCATGTTCATTTCAGTGTTTTTTCTTACACACATTTACATTTTTTATTCAGCTCTGTTCACTGTAAACCTCCTCTAACTCAACAGCCATAGTTGGTTCAAAACTTACAGAAAGCTTTTGTGTGATGCCGACATCACACTGCACATCTCCTCCAAAGGACAGGAGGAGAACATCCTTGGTCATGTTACTCTGAACTTGATGCCACCACCGTGGTGGGCTTCAGTTTTTCCTTCAATGGCTCTCATGCCAGATTTAAGGGTATGAGGTGGTGTTCACGGAAATACGTTCAGTAGCTAAACTTAATAAGTGAATCTAGCTCGAGTGGGTTAATTTGGCCAGGGTTTGTGTCATTAGCATGGCCAGGATAGGGCAGCAGACTTTGAAAATGAGCCCCAGGTGTGCAGTGCGACAACAGCCGGGCCTTAGCAATGTGCCCATGGCCTTAGCAGTGTTGATTTGTGAATGCTTGGCGTCCATTGAAACAGTTCTTCGTTCAGTTCCTTCGTTCCTAAGTTAATGATTTTCACAGGTCTGCTATTGGGCCTCAAGAGTTTCACTCATTCGTGCACATTTCACAGACTTCCACAAATAACCCAATGTTTACTTAAATGTCTCTGCTAAACAGTTAAATGCACAGGAAACACATATTTCTCACCGTCAGTCTGCATTGTAGTTGTACCAGTATAATGCAGTTCAGCACCTTTGATGTATAAACAAATTTTCATGTACGTGTCATTTCTTCTCTGTATACTGATGTACTTTTTGTTTTTCACACATTTATAGGATGATGACAGATGGCAAAAATAGTTTTCTTCTTCATAGTCGTCAAGAATATGTAGACAGTCACCGAATGCTACTTGCTATAGACGTGCAAATACAATCTCTGCCTCCACCTAGAACTTTCTCTCCACGTTAGCCACTCTTTCTGTCTAGCAGCTAAAAAGAACAAGAAAGGTTAAAAGACATTAAATTACTTATGGAACAACTTTCTACTAAGGTAGTTTAAAAACAGTTTTTTTGGGAAATATTCCCCACAAAGGTTATCACATTGCTTCGTTTTTTTGGGAGGTGCTAGAGGAATGAGTTGCACATCTACACACATGAAATGGTTACAATAGCTGGATTGTACCTTAAGTTATTCACCGTGTTACATTTGTCGAGCTTTACATTTACTGTATAGCGTCTCTCCCCTATATCTTGCCAGCCTTTAGTCTTTCACAGCCCTGACACTCTAGTGCTTACACTACTGAATAAAATATGTTTTAGGCTTGTACTTCCATTAACAGCACTTCAATCTCCGCTTCAGAGAAGTTTTATTTTCATTTTATCTTTTATCAGCCATGCCTGCAATGGAATTCCAAGCTCCTTATATGATATTTTAGGGGCATAAATTTAGGCTAATCACACGTTCTGTAGATGCTCTTTGATTGGCATTTATCAATAGATGCAGGTGGATGCGGGGGGAAGAAAAAGCTGTATCTATAGCGTTTGATAAATCTGGCGGAATTTGTTCATTCGTTTCCGATTCCGTGTACAATTACACACGGTTTTACGAAAATATTGATAAATGAGACCCACCGACTGGATTATCGTAGAAGGAGAGTAGGTCCCTGGGCTCTCATTAAAATGCGTGATTTTATTTCCCTAATCCCTGCCAGAGAAAAGCTACAGTACAATGCCATGTGGGCTCACAGACTGCTAGAGGAGCTGAACAAGTGCCATAGCACAGACCAGTGCTACCACAGTGATAGGTAGATTGTCAATGAAGCATCTGTCATTTTGCAAAACGCAAAATGGAGGAACCTTTAGCCAGACTGAATCGAACCAAAATGCACTTTGTCATTAAGTTTGAATAACTCATTTAATTAAGAAAGTGCGTCTTCCTTGAAAGTTTCCTGCACAGCATATTAGCCCATTTGAGCGACTGTTCAGCTAACAGTCCATTTGACAAAATGAAGCAAACAGAAGCATAAGCCTGACCATTAAGCTACAGCTGATAGTTAAATACAAAGCGCATTCCTCATTGCTGGGAGATAGAATCCAGACCCTTGACTCAGTGATGAGGTTCAGCCCGCCCAGAGTCGATCATCCGAATTTGTCATCTTCCTGCGAGATTTCCCCGAAAACCTCTCTAAGCGGGAGCGTTTTGGAGAGCGGGCTGACTGTGTGCTCTTTCCTGAGCTGTCCATTCTCTCCTGACCTAGGCTGTGTCTTCACAGTGTCTCTCCTTCAACATGAAGACCCAATTTCCACACGTTTTATTTATATCAGTTGCCAGGGCGATTCAATCACGCAGAGAATGCAAGATTAGCAATCACCTCGCCCTTCAGTTCCCTCAAGGCCACATGTTAAGAGAATGGTCCAATCGGATTTCTTTTTTTTAATAATTAATTTAACTCCTTCAATGCCAGTGGTCAATACAAAGACCTCTGGAAGAGTAGGTTTGCAGGCTTCCCAATACAGAAAGTAAAATTTGTTCAACTTAATGGTGCAGTTAAGATAAACGCAGCATTCCACTCAAAATGGACTTGGATTCAGCAACAGCATTAAAGATATTTCCACTTTTACTGGAGAATAAAACTGTCCATTGCATTTGTGTTTCATCATTCTTGCACCTGTTTAGGTGTAGATGCGATACATCTTAACACTGTACCCCGACATCCCATAGTTCTCCTCTTTCGTAGCACCTGGAGTCAAGCAGTGTTGATATTTGCAAATGGCAGCTAATAAGTGGATGAAGGAATATGCAATAGGATGTTCAAGCTTGTGTGTTCTGTGTGTGTGTGTGTGTGTGGGGGGGGGGCTAGGCTGGGATGACTGAGGATGGGGGTGGGGCTGCAGGACCATAAGGCTTTGCAGATGGCAGGTGCAATCCCACCGTGAATGTGACAGGTCAGAGAAGGGGCAGGCTATATTTATACTGGGAGTTTTCCCATCTTCAAATGAGCCATGTGGGGGATGTCTGATAGAGCCTATGCCACTTTTATGAGATGAACTGCAGGCTTTCAAAGCCTTGTCCCAATTAGTCTTGTTTAACTCATGGACAGAGGTTCATCCAACAGCTTATGCAGCTGATGTTTCTATCCTTTCTGTAATTAGTGACCAACCATCCTTCTCACCGTTGCACAAATAAATCACCATAGCCTAGATTATTCAACCCGTGTCTTATTTTTCTTATTGTCTTTCTCCACAAAAAAATACAAATAAAAAAGATATATCAGGGGTGCCTCTGCTTAGCCAATAGGGGCTAGCGTGGATGCAGTCTTTTAGCCCTGAGCTAAAGCACCTGTTTCTACTTATCAAGGTTTTGACTGAAGGCCACAATTAGTTGAACCAGGTGTTTTTTACTGCTGGCACAGAACAAAGGCCTGCACTCACACAGAATTTACAGAGGGCCGGGCGCACCTGATGCATCTTTTCCAACACTATAAAGACGCAGAGCGCTTATCCGTCCAGGCCTTTCAGTGCTGATAAAAGGCGGACGGGTTTTGGAGCGTGAAAATCAGTGTAGCTAATGCAGCGTTCAGACCAGATGTGAGCTAGCTAAATGAGCTGCTTTTGTACAAATGTTCAGGGGGAAGTGAGTCGGGGAGTTATCACAGAGTCAGAAGTAACGGAGTCAACCCCCCCCCACCTCCCTCCTGGAGGGGCCTGGTGTTTATTGAAACCATCAGCATTCAACGTGAACGATACATCTGATTGGTGGGTTGCAGTAGATGAAAGAAGAACATTGAGATGTGATTTAATGCTACAGTGAAGGTCAGGCCTTCACATGCTGGTTGTGTGGATATCTTCGACCACTGAAACATACATATATATATATATATATATATTTTTTTTTTTTTTTTTTTTTTTTTTTTTAATATATATACAGTATATATAATATACATCTTTAATTGCCATTTGGTTTTGACACTTTTTCAGAAACAGTACAGTATATTGGATTTGATGAACGCTCCTTTTAATTGCAGAAATGTATATGCATGAGCCCTGGTCTCAGATTAAGCTCATTAGGACTAAGCACTAGCTGCATTTAATGAGAAACTTTTAAGGAGGCTTCCTTGACGCTTCATGAGAAAGACTCCATTTTCCAATTGACGAATGGTTGCTCGCAGGCTAAATTGGCGTGGTGGTGTTTTAGTACGAGCGTAAGCGCTCATTGAAAAATAGCTGCGGCGTTCGTTGTGATTTTATTTCCAACAGTGAGCTGAACCGTTAAATACCGGGAGGACAGCGGTGCCTCGGGAGATCGGCAATTATTTCGAAAAACAAAGACGTTTCCGCGCCGAGACGCTCTGATAAACGGTGTCGCCCACAGCGATTAGCGGCTCGTGGGATGTGTGGGGCTCCGGCTTCCTCTCTCTCTCTCTCTCTCTCTCTCTCTCTCTCCCTCCCTCTCCCTCTCTCTCTCTCTCTAACAGCCCTCGTTCTCTCCGGGGTTTCCGCCGTCGCTCTGGCGGGTCTCTCCAGTCGCCGCGGCTGGCTCTCGGATATTTCACCGCCGCGGTTCGCCGGCCGAACGCGTCCCCCGCGTCGAGCGGCGAGCTTCAAACGGGCCTCGCGGTCCCCGTTAACCGCTCAGATTTTCAATTACGCAGTCGTATTAGAAGCGCAGCTTTTTACGTGGGAGGCCTGGCCCACAATTCACGTCTCACGGTGTTTATGGAAGAGCAAAAGCTTTCCTTCTTTATGACCGGTTCCCCACGTGAGCTCTGTAACCCATCGACCATCTATTAAAATAAATATAAAGATGGGTGGGGGTTACAGGCTGTGTTTCGCTGACTCTGAGCGTGGGCCTTTTAAGGCATTCAGCTCCCTTTTCTAAAAGCGTACGTCACACAGAACATACTGTTCGGGTACATTCACAATTCATATATCAGTATGTCTCCATTTTTTCCTTGTTCTGTTTCTAAAGAATTATTTTTTGCATTCCTCGTTTTTACGTAGCCCGTTTTTACGTGAGCCATGTTCATTTTAACCATGTTGTGCATCTAATGCGTAATCATGGATTTATGGATTTATTCCCCCTCCCCCTACTATTATACGCATTTTTCACTGGGCAACGATGCCTTTAGCCGCTGTCTTTTGTTTCCTGGCTCAGAGAGAGAGAGAGGGGTTCGAGCTCCTTCCTTTGAAAGGAGAGGGGGAGGGGAGGGGTGGGGGGGGGGGTGAAGGCCGTTGATTTGCAGGTGCGGTGGAGGATGAGCTATTGAGATGAGTAAGGCTCTGTGCTCTAATGGGGGAATCGTGTCGAGAAGTCAGGAGCGGAGGCACTGGTTAACCCCTTCCTGCCCGAGGCATTTCCGCAGACCCCCGTGATGTCTGATGTACAGTAGCACCCCGGCCACTAGCTTAGCAGGGCTGGCTTTTTTTCAGGGGCTGTCCAGGACAGGGGTGCCAGGTTCTGTTCCCGGAGAGCCACAGGGTCCACTAGTGCTACCTACCGTCAGCTGAGTGTAGTGCTCAGTAATCTCTGTGTGCTGTGCTGCCGTTTGCATGTTTGCCGATATAGCTCGTAGTATTTGTGCCAAGCAGCTTGATGCGTTATTGTATAAATAAAAACAAATAAATAAATAAGCGAAACAAAGTGTAACCGCAGGGATCTGGTAAGGGTCCAACCCTGATCTCCTGTGGGAGAGGCTGCTGTGCCAACAACTACGCTACAGTAAATAAGCGAAACGTGCCATTTCTAAAAAGTAATGTCGCACTAAACAGATTTAATACTTTTTGACATGTTCATCAGTGTCTGTCTGCAGATTTACAAGGCTTCTCACCAGTTCATAGTGTGAGCAGTTTTTTTATAACTTAAAAACGTGTATAAGGTGTAGGCTGCATGTAATTTTGGGGAGCCGTGGAAATGGAAATTATTTACAAGCGTGCCTTGCTTGGGTCTGAAATTTTTGAGAACCTCGATGCATAGGTGTAAACATTTTCGTAGAGTAGACCTATACACATTCTTTGTTTTACATTTTAGATGGTGAATTTTTTTTTTTTTTCACTTCAGGGTTACACTAAACCTTTTGGCTCAATGACTGACAACATACCACACACACACGCACGCACACACACACACACGCACGCACGCACGCACGCACGCAAGGGATATCATGGGTGTTTAGAGGTATAAAATATTATATTTTGTATACTATATGCTAATGGAAGACATGCTGAAATTAGCTCGCTTTCCACCTACCTGTCACACTTCCTCTTCCACTGTCTCCCTCTCTACCTCCATCTCCTTGCTCTCCCCTTGCTACCTCTGGAAACAGCAGGTCTGGAAGATTGTAGAAAATAACTGCGTTAGCGATCCAGTTTACTAATCCATTGATTGAGGACCACTGATTGAAGTTTTCATCAGTGCATGATGCTCCCCGCACCCCCATCAACATGTCAAACATGTTTCACAATGTCACATGCTATATCTATCATTCAAAACCAGGCCTGCTCCTTGATGGCGGGCAATCTGATGTTAGCGTGAGGGCTGATCAATTAAATTTCCTGTCTTTTGTGACTTTTGGCAAATCCAAACATTTCACTTTAAATTCATTTAATATGACGCTAGTTGGTTGTCTAACAACTGTCAACCGGCAAGGAGAGTTCTACTAGCGCTACTAGACTTCTACATAGCTTACAAACATGTAAGCTACGCTGGAAACTCCCCAGCTACTATTGGTAGAGATCTAAAGCTGCCTGCATGCATACAAGGTTGTGCTCATTTTCATATTAATCAGACTTAATAGGTGGTTTCACTACCTGCTTCCAGCAGGAATAGCTAACGTCTTTGTTGCTAGCTTCCTTGCAGAAACTTACTGGGCCGTATTGGCTATAGGAAGCGATAAAATGAGAACTCACAACCGTGTTCAGCATCAAGTTGGAAAGGGCCTTAAAAATGGCAGGGGTTTTTCGCCCTTCTATTTTTTTTCAGATGTGTTTAATTCCCCTGGGATCTGGGTGTTTCCTTTTTTTTCTTCCTCTCCTGCGGAGAGACAGTGTCTCACCAGCGGGGCGGATTTTCCAGGGTTTAATTACCGTTTTCGCCGAGCCGGGAGAAAAAAAGATAGTCGGGCTTGCGCCAGCTCTCCTGCTCAAAGGGGCTCGTAAAAGAGGCCATTCCCTCGCACCCTCCCACCTTCGCGGTTCGCGGCACTGGAGATAAAGGTCGACAGAGAAGCCGCTGTCTCTTTTTACTTTTGGCCGCCTTCTTTGGAGTGGCAAGAGGGGGACACCCAGGTGGAGCTAGGGCTTCGTCACAGCACACCTGCCACCTGCCACCCCCTTACATACATGCATTACATTACTTCTAGTTGGCAGGCGCTTTTATCCAAAGTGACGTACAGTAAGTGCATAACGAAGGTCATTGGAACAACTACAAAACACAGGTCCGATAAGGTACAGTACTCATTATGTAGTTATTCATAGCCATGAACGCATTACGTCCAGTTCACTCAGTAAACATTAGACTCTGACCTAACCTATGCTAAGTCAAACTAGGAGGGATGACAAGCTACAACATCGAGATAATGATACAAAGTACAAAATAAGTGCTGTATGTATATCATGCTGTTGTTCGAATTTTTAGCTGCATTAAGCTTGAAACGAAAACAGCAGAGAGTAGTTCTGGAGTTCATTAAAGTAACCGTTACAGGCAGAGTAGATCTATTAATATTTAAACTATTTCAAGACTGTTAAGGGCTCAATTTTTATATGAAATTATGAATTGGTCTACTGTTTTATTTATGTACAAATATTTTTTTACTTCTCTGTTTTAAGGGGGAACTACATAGATGAAATGGTACAGAATAAAATCGTGGCAATCACAATGACCTTGCTTAAAATCCACCTCAACTCGAGACTTCCCTCTTTCATAGTGGAGGTTTCTTTTCCCATACGTTTTGCTAACCTAGGCCCAAATATACAGATGTGACTTGCCTTCACATTAAGTGAACAGAAAGGCAATTGATATGTAAGAAGTAATTATTTTAGGGCTTCGTCTTTTTTTATGTGTGTGTGTAATGTTTAATAAGTCCCCAGGAGAGAGGGAGGACAGAAACAGGCCCTGTTTTATTTTTCTCCCAGTTTTTAATGACCCCTCAGAACACTTTTAAAACAGAAAGGACCAGTCTGAGCCAAAAAAAGGGGTTGTAAGTTCTAAGCGACACCACTGCACTCATTTATACCAAAATTACACTACGCTGCCTGTGAGTGGTGGCCTCGGCTGTGCTAACTGAGCTACAGTATATGAATCCAAAAGGAGTCAAATGCACTCTATAATAGTAGCTTTAACTCAGCAACATGTTTTACTGTGCCTGTCATCCCATGTCCTCTGTTTCACTGATACTCTCTGTCTCTCTCTCACACACACACAGACATACATGCGCATCCGCAGACAGACACACAAACATATGTGTTCATACAAACACATGCTCACACACAAAAACATACATGCACACACACAAGCTCACAGATTCAGACACATGCACACATACACGGACACACACAAACAGATTCGCACACACACATGCACAAACATACATGCACACACACACAAGCACGCACACACAAAAACATACATGCACACAGACACACACACATATACACACACATACATGTGCACACACAGGCACACACAAGCACGCATGCACAAAAACAAGCATACACATACATGTATACACACACACACACCAATATGACCGCTGTCCTGTTTGCTTTCTCACAGGCGTACAAGAGGAAGACTGAAGCCGCTAAGAAGGAGTACCTAAAGGCCCTGGCAGCGTACAGAGCCAGCCTGGTTTCCAAGGTAACGTGCGCCTGTCTGATGCGTGCTCGGGGGTCAGTGTGGATATGGCAGTGATAAATTAGATGGAGAATTCTAGCTAATCTCGGGGGAGGGGCAGGCCCGGCGAGGACTGTGCCGTGACAGGACCATACCGAATTAAGCCCGCCCCCCTGCCCCCCCCCCACCACACACCCCACACCCCACACATGCAATTCTGAGCAGAAGGCAGGCTTTCTGTGAGAGCAGAAATTAACCTGTGCAAGGGGTTGCCTTTCAGGCAGCCAGGAGCTTTGCAAAACATGAGGCACGGGGGGGGGGGGGGGGGGGTTGCGGGTGCAGGGTAGCTCTGACGCAGGTCCTCTGAGACTCATGCTGTACTGTAAAAACAATACAACGTCCTCAAATGACTCCTGCGCAAATTCTCACCACATCCCCACCCACGCTTTTTTACTTTTAAAACCCCCCTTCTACCATTTCCTCCAAGACTTGGTCCCTTCAAATGCACCCCATGAACTGAGAAATCCTCTACATTTTGGGGGAGACCAAGCAGGGGCTCACTCTGGCAACCCCAAGCGAGTGTTTTCAATGCAGGACTCGGCTGCACTTTTTGCTTTCCGTGGAGACGGGGGACGGGGGACGGGGTTCAGTACCTCCTAAGTGTGTTTTCATTGGGGGGAAAGATTAAAACATTTAAATGAGGAAAGCATTTGCTTGTGACGCATCTATCAGCAGAAAGGCCAGGTTGCCAGTACGGCTACCCGTTAAACTTTTAGCCCATTTCTCCTCAAGCTGGAGTCCTTTTTGACTGGCAGTTCAATTGTTATTCGTTTTATATTGACAGCCTGAAGATCTTTGAAACCGATCATGTTCCCTTTACGTCAGTTGGTCTGCCCATTGTTACACATAGGATAAGAACCCAAGCTGTTATTACAGATTTAAAAGCATAGAGCTCATAGTACAGCAAAGTACTCTTTTCCTACTTTAAAAATTGCAGCGATGTCTAGCTGTAAAATTACAGTGATGTCTAGCACGCAAAGGTCCTGTATTGCATATCCTTCTGAAAAGAAGTGTTTCAATTTTTTTTGGGTCATAGTACAACTGTCTTGGATGACACAATGTTGCAGTGAAAACATTTTCAAAAATACTGTGTATTTTATTGAATGTCCCTCTTAGTGTAGGTTTCAGCATAGATTATAGAATATATGGTTCTTGAGATTTTGATCAGACTCTTGTCTCCTAGAGGGGATAAAAACAAGTTGCTGGATCTTAGGTGAATATTACCTTGTGCAGATTATTGGCTGGTTACGCTGCTGATTTCTTAAATATATAAAATAATAAATATGAAAAATATAATATATATATTATAATATTTTGCTTTAATGTATTAATGCTGACTAACCGCTAACAATAATTTAACATACTTTAAATGGCTTGCAATGCAGTTATTGTCCATTAAACATTCCTAACAGCACTGTATTCTAAATTCTGATTTACTGAAAGTTCCCGTTAATGCCATCCACACAGTAAAATGTCCAGTGTTCATTCAACTCTAACAGAGTACATATGAATCCAATATGGACCTTATCTACTCTGTAAGCAAAAAATTGTGCATGAATCCATGATTTCAAATAATTTTACCTTGTTTACAAAAATTCGCTTTCAGGAAAGATTTAGCAAATTGACAGAGGTGGAGCCTGAATTTCCTGGAGTTGGTTAACACTTAAATCAAGAGTATTTCTGAAGTAAAAAAAAAAAAAAAAAAGAAATGAAATAAAAGTGGAACTTTTACTAAAGAAAGCACACTAAAGAGGCTGGATTAATTAAATGAATTATGCACAATGTTCTCTGTAGATTCTGAATTTAGCAGGAGGCTTCCGTAATCTCCTTTTGCTTGGAAATGTGTTTGCAATTTTCCTCTTTCCTTAACAAATGCAAATTGCATTACCATACAGGACACCTCCTCCCCCCTCTCTCTCTTTCTCTCCCTCTCTCTCCCTCTCCCTCTCTCTCTCTCTTGCTCTCTCTCCCATGCCTCTCCCTTTTCTCTCCTCTCCCCCCCCTCCTCCTTTCTGCCCTCTCCCTCTCTCCATCTCATTTCTGCTCAGAAACGCAGCCCCGCAGAAGAAGAGCCGTGATTACAGCCTGAATGGCTCATTCAGCACCCAGTTCCTATGGAGCTGTTTATTAACAACTCGTCTCATCTGCCTTTTCACTTAATTAAATATTCAGTCAAATCCGCGATTCACATTTGAATTATGTCGAGGGTAAGTGGGAAACATTTGAAGCTCCGCGAGTAAAAAAAAAAAATAAATAACTGCCATGCTCGGTGGAAAATATTGGCTCTATAAATGAGAATTTTGAAACCCGAAGCAACTCGGTTGGCTGCTGTTTGTTTAGATTGTTTGGCAGGAGCTTCTTGCAGGAGCTCCGATATGAATCAACCTGGATTCAATCAATGTGGGAGTCAATGGAAACGAATCTGGATTCATTTAACGTGATAAGTGACTGGAAATCAGCCTGGATTCAATCAATAAATGTGGGCGGCGCCGCAAATCAAACTGAATTCAATCAGCGGGGAAGCGGCTGGAAATTAACCTGTGCTCCTGGATCTCTCTCTTTCTGGATGCAACCGATACGGCAGAAATGCACAAAAATGCGCTTGATTATCAAAAACAGTCAAAGCATGGCGTTCAAAGAAATCTGGCGAAGACAGGTTCGTCCCGTTCAAATTACCGGTTCCACCTCTGAAATTGTTTCACGCTGGAAAGTTTTACCGTGCTGGCGAGTTTGACCAGCGCGCCCGCCGATGTAGACATGTGCCATTCCATTCTTGGTTTCCGTTGTTGAGAGATCTCTCCTCCCTCTTTGCGGCCTGAAATGCTACCAGGTTACATGGATGCAGGAAAATGTACTGTCCGGCCCCTTTCTTTTGTCACCTAATTTGTTCTCATCCAATGAAGCCTCAGTTCTCCTCGAAAGATTGCAAACGCACTCCGCTAACATCCGCACTTTGGCAGTGGTACGTACTGATCACGGTCAAGCATGCTCCTTTATCAAAGAAACGCCACTGACAGATGGCGGGAACCGTCCTGATGGCTCATGGGAAAGGGCGAGGGAGGAGGGCGCCTTTTAGTACACGCACGGTGTAAGACGTGCGTAAGAGGCGCACGGAATGAGACGAGAGACGCACGGGAAGGAAGAATGGAATAATCTCAATATCCCCCCCCCCCCCCCCCCCCAAGCAAAATGGTGACTGATTCCACATAAAATATGGGTTCACAGGAAGTGGAAGGTGCTTCTGTCTCTTCTAGGTCTGCCTCCAAAAAGCTCTCGGGCCACATCTGTGTCTCCTACAGTGAATCTATAGAGCAGGTGAAAACAATATGGCGGAGTCCTCACCTAGTCAATCAAGTAGTGATTACAGATCAGTGTAATAGGGCAGGGCAAGAGTGAGGGAGGGGAGTGGAAGAGAGGGAGAGGGGGAGGGAGAGAGAGAGGGATGGAGGGGGCTGCTATTTCAGATACACCCAAGATGTGTCACTGAAAAGATTAAAGGTGGGGAGACTGTGGCCCTGTGTGGCAGCTGATTTTTAACCCATGTAAAAAAAACCCTCAGTACAGCTGAGCGTTTGATTCTTCGCCATGGAGCTTTCTGTAGTGTGATCACTCCTCTCTCTGTACCTCCCCCCGTCTGAACAAAGGGAAAAATGCACAAAGACAGCAGACTACCGCCTCTCATTTAAAGCAGAAATAAAATGTTTTTGGATGAAATTGTTGCAAATTCTTTTGCATCTCTAGATCAGTGGTAACCAACCCTGTTCCTGGAGACCTACCATCCTGCAGGTTTTCATTTCACCCCTAATTTGGCACACCTGACTGTACTAATTAGCAGCTCAACAAGCGCTCCAGCTGATGAATGAGGTGTGCTTTGTTAGTGCCTGAGTGAAAACCTACAGGGCAGCAGATCTCTAGGAACAGGGTTGACTCCCACTGCTCTGGATGAAACAACAACCAAAAATATGGTCCTTGTTGCTTGAACAGCAGCTACTGGATAGCACAATTTCAAGAAACTGCAATATTGTTTTTATTTCTGCAAGTTGGTATTTGGCCACAGACACATTAGCTTGATACACATATGTTAGCAATCAGTGAGTGGCAGTTTAACTCCAGTGATTTATGTGTGTGGCTCTGACTGTGCGGTCGTGTTGCGTGTGCTGTTCTTCCAGAGCTACAGCGACCCCGTGGAGTCCAAGAGCGTCCAAAGCAGCCAGGCGTCGCACATGATGGCCCCCAAAGCCGCCCTGTACAGCGTGCCCCCCCAGGCCTCCTCCCCCTATTTGGGCCCCGCCTCCTTCCCCCTGTCCGACCTGCAGAGCTTCGCCGGGCCCCAGCGCCACGCCCTCTCCCGGACCCTCAGCCAATCGCAGATGCTGCCCAGCATGAGCGCCTCCCCGCCGTCCTCCTTCCAGATCAGCCCGCCGCTCCACCGGCAGCTCTCCCTGCACCAGGGCTCCATCCTCAACCAGCCAATCCGCATGCAGCAGGTGCAGTCGCAGCCAATCATCTCCCACCAGATGGGGCTCCAAGCTTCTCTTCATTCACCTCCTCCTGGCCAGCAGGTTGGCGGCGGCCCCGCTAAGGGCAGCGTAGCCCTCCACTTGCTCAAATACATTGTTAGCATTTTTATTATCTTCATTATTAGCATTATTACTGCTGTTAGAAATGTGCTAAAAAAAAACTTTCATTATTATGACATTTTCATCAATGTATGAAGCATTACCCTAACATTATTTTCTTTAAGTTTGAAGAAATATGTCTGTTATTGCACTGGATATTTTGTGTGGCATTAGCACCTTCACACAATGAACTGGATGTTCATTGTGTGAAGGAGCTAATGAGACCAGCGGCTGATCTGAGATCAGCTCGTGCGTGGTGGGAATGCTGACTGAGTGGGCGGGGCTTATTCTCCGTTCCAGGGATTCCCTCACATCCAATCGGATTACCAGAACAGCTCGCAGTCTCCGGGGGCGTCCAACCCAGGAAGTGGACAGAACCCAGACTGGGACGGGGAGTACTGCAGTCGCGAATGCAGCGGAAACCTGTGCAGGTGAGTAGATACGGTAGTTTCCAGAGCACTGGTGGGGGAGATGGGGAGGGTTATTCCAGTTAGGCCCCCATTTTGCTGGCAGGTAATGTTAAGATGAAAATGTTCCTTCACATGCATTTATTTTTTCTGTCAGTGTAAGAGAGAAAAAATATTCCAGGCACTTCATATGCAAGCTCAGTCGTGTGTCAGCAATATTTAATAGGTTCAGGATGCAAGAACTAACAGTCTTTGAACAACGCTCACTTAAAATACGAGTAAATGATCCTCCGCAATACAAATGCCTTTTTAGCTGGAATATCAAAATTTAATTAACGTTCCTCCAATGCTTGCTGTCGCTTAAAAAATAATATTTAAGGGGCATCCTGGAAACATTTTGAATGTTCCTGAAAGCCCAAATTGATAGCGGGATTATTCCTGCATCACCACGGCAACGGATGAATGGCTTTCTTCTCCAAAGGACTGGTGCCATAGTTCAGGAGAGAGAGGCAGTTCTCATGGTTATACTCGGTTTTTGTTTTTTTTGCGTTCCCCAACACAGAACGAGCTGTGGCCAGTGTTACAGAGAACAAAATAACGGAAATATCTCACATGAAAGCAGATGTATTTATATCAAGTCATTTCCTCTGTAAAAGCATGTACAAGCAGAAAAACAGGACTGTTTCTTGAAATGTTTCCTTCCGGTTTAGGGGATAAAATGGTTCCTTGCTCTTGCTTGCAAAAAAATACATTGTTCGCTGAAAACCTGCAATGCTAGGTTACGAATGGTTGGACAATGTGTTTCAATGGATTTGGGACAGGGACATTATTGAGACAGGTTGCATATTGCTTTAATATTAAATCTGCATAACTCTCCAGGAAATAGAAATGTTGATTAGAATTGACGATTCCACCAATTGGGCAGGAAAAGCAGAAAGTAATGAGAATAAGAATAATAAAAAAATAATGATACATAATTCAAGATTCCTGACTTGACATTTCCTGCTCCTTTACAAGTTGACGGAAAGGAGTTTTAATCCCAGGGAATTCTGGGATGGTGTTCCATTTTTTGTTTGTTTGCTTTGTTCCTTCAGTTCCTGAGAACAGGGTGTCATTATTTAATAGCGAATGTAGATTATGTTAGCATCGTCCTTGCCTAGCTTCGATTAAATATTGTAATTGACATTTACGAACCGTCACTTCTCGGTTTATTGTGCACGTAACAAGTATCACCCTTTTTCCAATCAACCAGTCCCAGCCAGCGGCCCCTCTCTGATTCTGGTTCTGCTCAAGGTTTCTTCCTCTTACCAGCCAGGGAGTTTTTCTTTCCTTGTCACTGTTACCCTAGACCTGCTCTTGGGGGGTTCAGGCCCAGATCTCTGTAAAGCTGCTTTGTGACAATGGTCTTTGTAAAAAGCTCCACAAAAAATAAAATTAAATTGAATTGAATTGAATATTTCAACCCTTCCATGCCGACGTGTCTTGGGCACTCACGCTCCCGACGCTCTCTCTCTCTCTCTTTCTCTCCTCTCCTCTTTGTTCCCACAGCAGCGTGATAGGAAGGGACAAGCCACTCTACCTCACTTGAAGCTGAAGAACCTTGAATTGAAAGGACACCAGGGAGCTCGCAAACACCACCATTTTATCTCCTGTTTTTCCAGCGTTTTTTTTCTCTCGCTTTTTTTCTTTTAGGAAAAATTTCAAATGGATTCCATTCGGAAGTCCAGAAGACTACTAGGGAATTTTTTTTTTCTTTTCTTTTTTCAAGCACTTAGAAAATCCGGCGATTGTGTTGACCCTGGAAGTTAAAAAAAAAAAAAAAAATTATAAAACGTGGATCAGCTTCTTGGGGGTCATTCAGCTTTAATATATGAAGCCTCGATGGCTTTTCAGTGTTTTTTTCTGTTGTTTTGTTTCTCCTATGCCACAAGCTTTGCCATGAACAGTCCCAGTAAGGATGTCCATTATTGGTTGACATATGCCTTGATGATGATGACAAAACTGTGGGCTCTCAGAGTAGCAGCTCAGAGAATTTCTGCAGAGAATGGAGTACAAACGACAAACAAAAACAAAATAAGAACCGTAACTCAAACCCTTTTTTGTATCATAGAGGAGAACTGAAACGTTTTACCAATCTATCACAGTGTGATTGTAAATATCACTTCTATGAGAATAGAGAACATCTCAAACCCCAGACTTTTTTCCATCCGTTTTCATACTAAGCTGTAATTCCCCCTTGATTTTCATTTTGAAAATATTTTGCGTTTCGTGAATTTGAGCAATTTTTTTCATGGCAGATTTGGATTTTCACACACAAAATCTTGCATTAAAACTCTGCTCATCGGTTGTGTGTGTGTGTGTGTGTGCATGTGTGTTTGCGTGTGTGTGTGTGTACGTGTGCGTGTGTTGTTTTTTTCTCCCCACATTTAAAGAAATACAAAGACTTAAGATATACTGTCCTGACAGTCATTGAGGGTCTATAAAAGTCTCACCTTATAGTTCAGACAGTCTGCCCTGGCCAATCACACCACAGTGCATCTGTAAAGATTTTGCTCCCTTTTTTGTTTATTATCCAGTTTCATCACAGTCCACAAAACGACTTGTACAGGTGAATAAAAAAAAAATACTTAATGTGAAATGTAACTAAAGAAAAGCATAACAGTGGATTTATAGTTTTTGAGTAGTTTTACTAGGTGTTTTAGAATTGTGTTGAATTCATCTTTATAATTTTTGTGAAAAATAATAATGCATTTAATTTCAGAAGGCATACATTTTGCTATTCATTGTAGCACACTTGAGTTTTTGAAGAGCGGAGATTGGGGGTGGGGTAAGGGGGAGGGGGATATTTCAGTTGTGTACAAACCTGCCAAATGTTCTTCTTTTATTTGTAAAGCCAGTGATGAAAATCGGTCTGTTGTATTGCATTATAGTCTCTTTTTTTCCTTTGCAATATGCCCATCTTCTATTTAATTTTATTGACTGGTTTCCTATCTATTTATAAATGATATGAAGTAACTTTTTGGCTTGTTTTTATCATGGTGTGTATTTTTATTTTATTTTTGTTTGATTACCATTATTATTATTATAATTATTATTATAATAATTATTGTTACATCTCCTTGTCCAGTTCTTTTGTCACAATGCTTCTTTTATTTTGTCTGTAATAAAATGTTTTAAGTGGAATACCATGTCTGAACTTATTTCTGATTGTTTGAGGTGGCCAGGAGTGTGACCAACAAAGACCGTCAGTCACTTCAAACATTTTAACAAAGTTGTTAAACGCTGCCCTGAATCTCTCAGAACTTCACAAAACTGAATAATAACACAACAGTCAGCGACAGTTACTATGGATACTGGTAACCATGGAGATGACCTCCCGACCTAGACCTCTTGAGCCAGACAGAGGTTGCGTCTGAAACGGAAGGCAACATTTTCACTATTTTCGCTATTTTGCGCACACATCGTTCGTAGGCATGTCCCAAACCGAAATCATCAGAAAACGGGTCATTCCACTGTGCCTTATTTTACATGTTACATTTGAAGGCGGCATCAAGGTATCCTCCATCCACCACCTTTGGCTTCTTCCGTTGAAATAATGGCGGCTGAAAACAGCAAAGAGGTCATTGCGGTGGCAGCGGTTCTGCCATTTAGCATCTCCCAGGTTTCAGTGCATTCTGTCCTCTGGTGTCCTGATCCAAACTACTGTCAGGTTGAAATGAATTGAACTTTAGTGAAAACTCAGGTTATGCTCCTGCCCTGTAACAGTCAACTTACTTTTACTCTTTGAGTATAAAGGAAATAAAATTGAAAGGAAAGCTTGCACTAAAAAAAGGCCTTTCTAGTTTCCTTTAGACACAGTAAATCTCCCTAACAGGGAAACGCTAACACAAAAGGAAGGTATGCAAGTTGAGTTACGTAATGTGGTGTACTTGGTATAATGACGCAAGGCATTGTGAATAAGGGGGTGTGTTAAATAAGTACTGTAAAGCTTTCAGATTCTCCAAACAAAACTGCCTTCATCAGTCTGCTTTGCCAGATGGCATCACCAAATAGAGAACATGTGTTATTTTCCCCCAAGATTTATTTACAGGTATTACGTTCTTTTTCTTTTTAAAAAACCCTTCAATACATACCAAAAGATGAGAGCCACTAATGCTGGAGGAGTTTGTAGTCAGATCCCCAAACTAGCTCCTTCCATCTGGCAAACTAATATTTCCCCCACAAGCAGATGGTTGCATTTCTAAACCTACCCACTTTGTTAAGGTAAAAGAGAAGATTGACCTTCCCAGTTACATAAATGTACAAATTATGTTTTTTTTATTTTTTTTAAAGATTTTTAAAAGGATAAAAGATGCATTATTAAAAAAAAACTTCAATCAGCTTTGCATAACCTGCATAAAACATTCTCATTAACTCCGTTGCCAACCCAGTATTTTGACCTTGATGGCCAGTGATTGTCAGCAAGTTTCGAACTGCTCTTATCGGCCTGCAACGGAGCTTTTCATCCCTATCCATCAGAGCGCGGGAGCGCGGGTATACTCACTCTGTGGCGACGGCAATTAGCTGGGGCCGCCCGATATTAACCCTCATAAAAACCCCGCCTTGTTCTAATAGATGCGTGCATCACGAAGTCAACGACGACAGCTCGTGGAAAAAAAAATAAATATACACGGTTCCCTTTTTATTTTTTCTTATTTATTTTAAAAAAAATAAGGGTTCCATTCAAGCTGCATGTGAGGAGGATGAAAGGATAGATGGCGAATGCTGATATATTTAGAGTGTATAACGGGCGCGACATCTGTGCAATATTTATACCTCGGCTGTGCGCAACCTATTCAAATGTGGGTGAATAAGCAGCAGTGTTGTGGATGTTTTATTCATGTGCAGCTGGTGTCTTTCTCCCCGCTGTAAATTGGCAAACAGATCATTATTTAAGAATCGGGAGCTCCGAGCGGCTGCTCTGTCTCTCTCTCTTCCCTCTCTCCGCGACGTGACACACTGCCTCACATGAAAAATCCCGCTTGATTCCGCGAAATATGGAAGAGGTGGAGGGCCTCTACCGTTTGAAGGGATGGGTTGACAGGCCATTGTGGAGGGTGGCAGATTTAAGCAGCGCTTTCTTTGGGGTATCTCTGCTGCTGGGAGGGGGAGATGGAGGAGACACCTTCAAAAAAGCTGGCCTCTGTCTGACGGTGCCGCGTTTTCAGGCATGCCGTCGATGGCGGCGAGGAATGGTGCTGCTACGCGCTCGGTTTTTGTCTCCAGCCAAATTCGTTTGGGAGATGGTGGAGTTCAGGGATTAAGGCCCACCATGTTAGCAACTGAATGAAAATTTCTGCCATTTCCAATCAGAAGGACGTTGTCCGATGGCGGAGGACAGGTGTGCAATCCACAAACAACGCAAGATTTTGTAAGGCGTTTAGTGGGCGGGACCTGTGAAACCAGTCTGGGCAGATGGCTTGATGGACACAGAAGACTAACTCAAAAAACTATCATCCCATATCAAAATTGGAATGGAATGTGCTGGAATCCTGGAATCTCTGGTTAATAATCAGCTCAAATCATACCTATCGATGTTCTCTGTGCCTAGCGCTTACCAATCTGGATTTGGGCCTAAGCATAGCACTATTTTTGATATTTCTGTGGTTTTAAATTACATTAGATCTCGATAACAGAAAGTCCTGTGCCACTCTCTTTGCAGACCTATCTAAGGCTTTTGACACCATGGTCACTCTTTGCTTCTGGGTTGTCTGTCTCATGTTGGCCTCAACCTTCCTAGTTGTTTGTGTTTTGACCACTATCTCTCTGAGATGGTGATTTCCACTAAAGACGTTCCACACGGTTCAGTTTTTGGACCGGTACTGTTTACAATGTTTATTGTTGTTTCTTCTCTTGATTCATGTATTCCATTTTTATGCTGATGATACAATTTTACATTGTTCTGCAAAACTGTATAGTCAGTCATTGAAACACTGCAACTCTCCTTTAAATTATTTAGTTCTAAATTTTCCCGAAAATTTTGAACAAATTTAAACATTAACCTCCAAGTGACAAAACAGACAGAACTAGATTTTCCGTACAGAAATAAGTGCTGTTTTCCTAGGCTCCACAGAAAGAAAACAGTAGAATCACAATTTTTATCTGTTCTGGGTTATGGAGTTATAATCTATGGTCGAGCTGTTACTACCCTGAAGCCCTGTTTACCAATCAGCGCTAAGATTTGTCATCAGTGACAGCTATAACACACACCGTTGTCAATTGTATGAAGGTTTGGTGGCCGTCTCTATCAGTAAGAAGAGAGCATCATTTGTATGTATTTGTTTATAAAACATTATTGAATTAACAGCCACCACTAATCTTGTCCTTTTTAATCCAGCACACTAACAGTCATGGTATGAATTCTAAAACAGGCTTACCCTATATGTACAACCAGTGAGACTTGACCTTGGGGAAAATGACTTTAGTTATTATGCCCTGTACATTTGGAATAAGATGAAGAGCACTCTTAATCTAAAGTCATTACTGCTGCTTCACACATTCAAAACTGATCTCTGAGCTTTTTAAGTCTGAGTGTAATTGTTTTTAATTTCAGTTTGAATTTATTTTTAATGTAATTTAAAAAAAATTCATTTCAAACATGGTGCTGACTTCGGCATCAAAGCAAAGAGGTGGAAAAAAAGATCTGAATCCGAATAATAGTGGCCAAATTTGAGAGTAGAAAACATTCTGAGAGAATGCATTATTCGAGTGTTGCCGAATACAGTATTTTTATTTGACACCATCCATAGAGGTGCATGGGGCTGGTATCTCAATATTAACGCACAGCAATTCCACTCTGTAACAATATCAATAGTGTAAAACAATCACAAATGTCCAGCATTGCTTCATGAATTCTTGATTTTAGATTATTTTACTAAAATGAAGCTCTCAGGACTGTTTTTTATTTATTTATTTATTTATTTGCAAGGCTATTCCAGGACCAAGGAGTGAGAAAGTCAAGACTTCCTCCTCAGTTCCTTCTTTTAGTAACTGGAATTTAAACAAGGTTTGAGAGTGTAGATTATAAGACTTAAAGATATTATTGTACAAATATTTAATGGTAGAGTACCGAGAACACCTTTGCAAATGAAACTTCAAAAAGGGAAAAGGAAGATTGAAAGAGAACAACAAAAACCAGCAGTAGGGCTGGCCATCCAGGACCTGAGTTTGACAGCTATGCCTTATGAGTTTGCAGTTTGTACCCAGAATATAAACTGCCCACGGTCATGCTGGTTACTCATGCCCACGTAAAACTGGCCATGGTCATGCTGATTACTCATGCTGAAGAAAAACTGGCCACGGTCACGGTGATCACTTGTGCCCAGGTTAAACTGGTCATGGTCTTGGTGGTCTCTCATGCCCAGGTAAGCCTTATATTTCTGTGGCCCAGTGGAAATTCCTATTTTAATACTAATCAAATTTTAAAAAATCATTTTAAAGATCAGTTCTCTGTAGAGTTTCCCACACGCGAGTTTCAGCCAGAGTTTCAATCGATGAATTGCAAAGTTTTGAGCTGAGAGTACCATGCCTGTCAGCTTTTAAGATTCTCAGGACGGAAGGAAAGTTTGTTCTGGAAAAAAAAAGTTTTTAAAACAGTACATCTCATTTGGTGCCGTCAGCAAAAAAAGGGGACATTTGAAAAAAAAAACTGATACCGCAGAGATGGCAAAATAGCTTACCTCACTAAAACTCACAGTGAGGGCAGAGACTCTTGGTGTGTTCAGGGCCAGAGTTAACACAGGAATACTCTCCAGAACAGCAGATCTTAAAATTTGTTATTGGGGCCATCCTATGCATTCCGGTTATTTTTGCAGTCAATTTCTTGATGCATTAAGGCTGTTAAAAACATGTTTAAGTTCTTTCATTATCTTTAATAAACTTATGCAAAACCTTCATTTGAACTCTTTATTATCCACAAAAGTTTTTAGGTTCAAGGACCAAGTGTCCCCAGTTTCAGAAATTACTCACCGAGTTCAACTGTCATAATTTAACCAATGAAAAATGTAACCTCTATCTGAAGATGCCATGTGCACATTACAGAAAATAAAAGCATTTGTTGATCTGATTGATTGGGATATGAATATGAGATTGTTATTCTTCATGGAATACACAGCTACAGTGACCTCCAAAATGTTTGGGACAGAGACATTTTTTAAAAATCGCCTCAGGTACTCCAAGATCTGTGATCAAATAATTCACATATGACTGAAGTGGAGATTCCCAGCTTTTATGAAAGGGTATTTTTATACATTTCAGTTTCAATTTTTCAGCGCACCATAATGTTCGGGGAAAAATGGCTTCACAGGGGTTTCAGATTAGTCAGTTACTTCCTTAATGCAGGTATAAGAGAGCTTTGGGTATGCAGCCTTGATTCTAGGCTTCTGATTGTCTTTGGATTCTTTTACTACCGTCTGTCAATATGAGGACCAAAGTTGTGCCAGTAAATGTCAAAGAAGCCATTATGAGGCTGAGAAATAAACAATGAGCCAAACAATTGTCCAAACCTTAGACTTCCCAATGGTTTTGAACTTCATTAAGAAGAAGCACTGGTGAGCTCAGAAATCACAAAGGGCCTGGTAAGTGACTATAGAATTGTCACCATAATGAATAAAAACCCTCAAACACTTGTCAAACAAATCAGAAACACTCTTTAGGAGCCAGAAGTAGATGTGTTATAGACTGTCTGCAGAAAAGTTCACGAGCAGAACTACTGAGGCTACACTGCAAGACGTAAATTACTAGTTTGCCACAAATCAGGATGGCCAGGTTACAGCCTGTAAAGAAGTACCTAAAAGAGCCTGCAGAGTTCTGTAATAAGGTCTTGTGGACAGATGAGACCAAGATACACTTGTATCACAGTAATGACAAGGGCAAATTGTGGTGGCCAAAAGGATCTGTCCAAGAACCAAAGCACCCCCTCATCTGTGAAACATGGGTGTGCTATACATTGGGCATGTATGCCGGCCACAGGTACTGACTCAAATTTGGGTGCGTAGGCACGAAAGAGGGTGAGAACAGGATGCTACTTTTGCAAAAAAAAAAGAAGTAAACAAGGAATCCAACCACCACGGTTTAAAATGATCATTTGTGTCATGTGATCCAAGTTCACGGCTTTTCATTACACCGATTTTCTGTTTTCTTTCTTCATTGTGATTTTGTGAGTTTCAATCAGCTTCTGGGACTGGTTGTCAATGGTTGAAATACTTCTCCTACAACCAAAAGCAAGCACAGAATTCATCCCCCACCTCCCATCCCCTTGCAATATTTCCCCTCAAAAGCCCCCCACCCCAAGTCCTTTAGAGGCGCACAATTCTGTAAAAGCCGCCTAATTATTTTGTCTCTTTCTCCGTAATGAGTTACTCGTCGGGGGATGGAAAACGTGCAGGAAAGCGCTCGGAGTGTGTTCCCTGCGGAGGGGGTCCGCTCCTTAATGCGCGAGCGAAACGCGGCGTCCTGACCTGTGGAAAGGGCCCCCCGCTGGCCCCTAACAGGCAGGAAGTGCTCCTGTGACAGCCGAAACGCTCGCCTGATTTTCCCGCCCGGCTTTTATGTGTGTGTGTGTGTGTGTGTGTGTGTGGGGAGGGGGTGGGTTATTAACACGATCTGTTGCTTTTCTCCATCTTGTCCGCCATGTCGTTACCAGATCTGAAGCATATCCTGTCACGGCTGTTTTCAGAAATACTGTGGGCTCACACCCTTCCCCATCTATGCCTAGGCTCTGTTACACTGAAGTTAGATTAGAATCCATCATTTTCACTTCCTCTATGTGGAACATAAAAGGTCAAAGTCAGTACTCAGCTAGCACTGTGCTGTTTTCACTGGGCATGTGCAAAGACAAAGGCTAATTTTTGCCATTCGCTTTTTACTTTAACCAATATTTGTGGTGAAAGTCTTTTATTATTGAAGTCTTTCATTTTCATCCTATTCTGGTTCAACGAGCACAGGGGTCTATAACACTAGTTCTGGGGAGCTGCTGAGCTTGGTCTGTTCTTATTCCGCTCTTAATTGGCCTTTCATTACACTGTTAACTGATCATATGAGGTTAATTGTTTTTGAATGTGTTGCTTAATTTAAGATGTAAACAAAAGCAGCAGAACCTGTGGCTCTACAGGAACAGAGATGCAGAAACCTGGGATAGCATGTTGTCACGGCAACCATGAATCATAATCATATAACAGTTTGTGATGTCATGTGTCATGAGCTGTAATGTGCGGCATGTGTGAGTTTGTTTGTGTGTGCATACATTTGTGCAGAATGTTTTTGTTTGTGTGTGCATGTGATTGTGTGCGTGGATGTATGCTTGTGTGGTTGTATGCATGTACGTGTGTGTGTTCATTTGTATCTGTGGATTTTTAAACATTTATCATCTGAATCTAAGCACCTCTCTTTCCTTGTGTGACAACCAGCTTTGTCACCACATGGACAAATGCAGTTTCACCCTGACTCCTTGAACCTACAGCAATAACCAATTCCCCGTACATTCTATATCGGCTGTACAAAGTGGAACATCAGCCCAAACCATTTTATTCTTCTGCTGTTTCTTAACTGACATCTCATTTGTTTAAGCATGTCATGGACCCAGTTTTAATGGCTGCATAAACTGTAACATCTGGTTGGCTGAAAACCAAAAGAAACCCCACTCCCCACCTCTCTGCTCTCATAGGCTGTCTGTGATTGATCTGAAGCCCCCCCCTTCTCAGAACCGTACCTATGGTGCCTGCACATGAAGACTACTGTTACAATTCTATATGTTCAGTTGGAAAAATAACTTTGGGAACCCTTTGGAATTACCTAGTTTTCTGCATTAATTACACGTTAAATGTGGTCTGATCTTCATCTAAATCACAATAATAGAAAAACACATTAGGCTTAAACTAATAACACACAATCAATTGTATTTTCTTGTCTTTATTGAACACACCGTCTAAACATTCAAAGTTCAGGCCAGAGAAAGTATGTGAACCCTGGTAGGACCTCTTTAGCAGCAATAACCTCCAACAAATGTTTCCTACAGCTGCCGATCAAACTTGCACAATGGGCGAGAAGAATCTTAGACCACTCCTCCTAACAAAACAGTTTAAGTTCATTAATATTACATATCTTATCTTCATTAATACTACATAAACAGCCCTCTTCAGGTCATCCCACAGCATCTCAGTTGTGTTAAGGCCTGTACTCTGACTTGGCCATTTCAAAGCATTAGTTTTCTCCTGTCCTCACCACTGATTTACTCATGTGTTTTGGGTCACTGTTTTGTGGCATCACTGAACTTTTCGGCGGTGAACCACTACCATGATATTCTCCTGTAAAATTTCTTGATACAATTTTGAATTATTTGATTGCAAGCTGTTCAGGCCTTGAGGCAGCCCAAAACCATGATGCTCCCTCCACCATGCTTCAAAGTTGGGGTGAGGTTTTGATGTTGGTGAGCAGTGCATTTTCCCTCCAAACATAGCGTTGTGCATCTCTGCCAAAACGTTAAACCTCTGTCTCACCCGTCCATAGAACACTATCCCAGAAGTGTTGTGGAAGATCCTGCTGGTCTTTTGCAAACTTGGGACTTGAGACAAGCTTGTTTTTTTTGGAGAGCAATAGTTTTCTCTGTGGCGTCCTCCCAAGAATACCATTCTTGTTTAGTGTTTTTCTTAACAGTGGACACATGAACAGAGACTTTAGCAAATTCAACAGATTTCTTCAGGTCCTTTACTCTTACTTAATGGATGTTTTTGACCTGCTTCAGCACTGCACTCTGTGCTCTTGCTGTGATCTCCACAGGAAGCCCACTCCTAGGGAGAGTAGCAACAGCACTGTATTTCCTCCATTTGCAGACAACTTGTCTCATTGTGGACTGATGAACACCCAGGCCTTCAGACATGCTTTCATAGCATTGTTCAGATTTATGCATCACAGCAATTCTTCCAAGGGCCTCTGAAAACTGTTTTGTTCAGGGCATGGTTTGCATGAACAGATGTTTCTTGGAAACAGCAGACTCTGTCAGTAATCAAACCTTCGTGCCTTTTTTTATAGGGCAGGGCACATCCAACCCACACCTCCAATCTCATCTCATTGATTGGAACACCTGACTCAAATCACCTTTAGGAGTCATTAAATTAAGTCATTATCCTAAAGGTTCACATACACCAGCCTAGACTGTGAATAATGCATTCAGTATTGACAAGAAGAAGTACAATTATTGTTTATTATTAGTTCCTGGGTTTACTCCAACACGATACACTGGATAAAGACGACATTAGTGGCCCACTCTGGCAATGACTGCCTGCCCTACTTCTCCACAGACAGGAGGGGGCAAAATAGTGAAACCAAATGGGCAGGAAGAGAGGGTGAGGGTGGGTAAAGCCTGTGTATCTGCCTCTCATTTACTGTTTTAAGGTACTCTGAACCTGGTAACCCAAAACAGAGAGACCAGCTTATCGCTCTCTCTCTCAAATACAAAATTCACACATTTTAATCTAATATTTTTAAATATAAAAACTTATCTGTTATGTAGCCATATTAGCCAAATCCAGCATGAGATCTCCCTGTTTCACATTATAACATAGATGCAAATTACAACCAAGTTTCCATATTCATGAAGGATGTTGATGGGTGTAGATGTCGACTTATGAAGGAAAAACTTAAATTTTATTTGTACAAACTTTTCCTACTTTCTTAGTTTATAACTAAGCAGAGAGCATGAGTCCATAGAGCTGCTGAGCCTCTTTATAGATCAGCTCACAAGTGTGGCTGGTAAAAATACTCAAGTGCGCCAGCACGCTTAAGGTCCTCACAAGCTCCAAATGTTGAGCTGTTTTCTATGAGAAACAGGATGTGACTTCCAAAACACATAATATGTCGGGCAGTTTAATCCTAAATGTTGGCAAACAAAGCTCTTTTCAACTTTCAAAGAACCAAATCTGTTTCGCCCCAGCTTTACTTTCTAGGATGCAAGCTGAGAGATGAAAAGAGACAATGAATTTTTAGAAAAATTACAAAGACATTCTGAAACTCCAGCATCTCAGAGACACCAAAAAAACACATTAAAAAAAACAAAAGTATCTCAGATTTGGTTTCATTCAACTGCAAAATGCTTTGAGACATCCATCTATTTATATTTTGGAGGCAGCTAATGAGAGATGAAACACAATTGTAATCCAGGGTTTTAGCCTGAGATACAGCTGCATATCCTCAGCATAACAATGAAAGTAAATGTTGTGGTTTGGAATGGTATGACCTAGAGGAAGCATGTACAATTTTTTTTTAAGTATAGGACCTAAAATTGAGCCCTGTGGAACCCCACGTTATGTGCACTGCAGAGGACGATGCGTTACCTATGGTACCAAGGAAGGTTCAATTTTAAAATGGCTAGGAACTGAAGTTAGCAATTATAATAGCAGCAGAACTGAAGATGAATGCTAGGACCATAGGGCTTACAGCAGGAGTGAGAGGCATGAAGTTAGCCATGCTAACTGCTCACACTAAAATTACTCCTCCTCCACACAGTCAGATTACAATGATTTGGCTACTTTTCATGTAATTTACCAAAACAGATTTGTTGTGCATCACTTTTATGGTACATTGCATCATTACATTGGCCATAAACTGATCTTGAGGCCAATACCCACAAGTTATTTTCATGTTATTCAAGTTATTATCAGCCCATAACAATTCCAACCACAATATTATTATACATCCCAAAAACTACTTTTCTTATAGATGCTATGGCTCTGTCTCTTTCTGCTTGTCTTTTTTTTGTTCATTTTGGAGGAATTTAGATCTTTTATGAATACTCTACAGTATATAAATACAATATATTTGTGATATTATTATTATTATTACTATTATTATTATTATTATTATTACTACGGCTTAAATGCAAAGAAAAGAAAAATGGCCCACATTTATTATAGTATTTCATTCATTCACATCTGTAGTTATCAAGCCTCTAATGCACACACTATACAGTATGCCTAATGCATAAACAGTTTTTGACCTATTTTTGACCTCCCCAGTATATTCACACTGCAGAGGATTATGGGTAATGCACAGACGATTACGTGATCCTTATAAGGAGAGCGGGCTGGCACTGTAAATAAAATGCATAACGTTGTTTATGGGCTGGAGGCTGTGCTGTGTAATGGAACACATGAAAACCCAACTAAAGGCACCAACGCAATTAACTGCAATTAACCACATGCCGAAATGTTCATTTTCACAATCACGTTTTTTCACACCCAGTGCAATTTGCGATACTTTAGCCAGGGGTTACACAGCAGAAATGCATGGAGACCCTTTTTTGCTATTGCTTTATGAAATTAATATGAGCTGCTCACCAGTATGGATGTGTGTTTAAAAAAAATTAATCCCCTTGCCTAACTCAGTTAGGTTGATTGTTTTTCTGCTCCTCTGTTTGTTTTGGTATGGACCATCTGTCCACATGGGCTGTGCAGGATTAATAATATCATAGTGCATCATTACCGCCGGAGTCTTTAAAATTGGGCAGACAATATTGAAATGGCTCATTTCTTCATGTGCACCAGCATGGGAAACATTGCAGAGAAAATTATCCCGTTTCATTGCACATCACGGCTAACATACGACCAGCCAGCTTTTCCAGGACATTACCAAGGACGTCTACTACTAAGAGAAGAAAAAAACACTAAACAAACAGCAGTAATGCTGCAATATTTTATTGCCTAGCGAATGCTCTCATCCTGAGTGACTTGAAACCCATGCGGTATCCATTTTTACAGCTAGTTATTTCCTACAGCTATTCAGGCTGAGGCTCATGCTGAAGTGGGCAGGGGCCACAGCTGAACTCAAAGAATTCTGATTACCAGATAAAATGGACCCTATGGCCAGCTCCACCCCACCACTGCCACCCTCTATGATTATCACTGAGGTATGAATTAGAGCTGTATTCATATATAAAGAGGATTATGCATGCCGCTGTGGGTATGAGTGCATTTATTTGCAGGATGTGACGCAATCTATGGATAAGGGTACGATTTAGAGGCAGGGTACTACACTTACATCAGTTCCTTCTTTTGAATCTTGAACCCGGTGGGGTACTCGCAACAGAATGGGGCATCTCACCCCACCCCACCCCCCAGCTGCAATTCCAGCTCAGACACTGCTCAAAATTCAGGTCACAGCTGCCCCCTCCCCCTATCTGTAATATGCGTTCACTTTAAAATTCATAACAAGGGCTGCTGGGTAGCTCACTTGGTAAAAGTGCAGCTTGCAGCTCATGAGTAAGCACTACAGTCGCACATCGAATCCAGCTTGTGCCTGTGCCGACTGGCCAGCATAATTGGCTTTGAATCCCCCAAGGGTTATGAGGGAAGGATTCAGTCAGCATGGATAGCTGTGTTCATTGTTCAAGCGACCCCTGCTGGCCATCCAGGAGCCGTGGCTATCTCTCTGTGCACGCGTATGATTGGGTCCCCCCCCCCTGCCCTGCGTGTATGCAGCTTGAAACATTGAAACAGTTAGCCAACACCAGGTGTTTCAGAGGAGAACCGCGAGTTACGTCGGGGTGTTTATGAGCACGTTTGTGCATAGTTTCCGAACTGAAAATTCCAAATTTGGGTAGAATTGGAGATGCCAAATTTTTGATATTTTTAAATCATAGCTACACTCTACAGAAATGGTCTGATGGAATGGTTCTCAGAGAGTAAATGGTAAATGGACTGCATTTATATAGCGCTTTTATCCAAAGCGCTTAACAATTGATGCCTCTTATTCACCAGAGCAGTTAGGGGTTAGGTGTCTTGCTCAGGGACACTTCGACACGCCCAGGGCGGGGATCGAACCGGCAACCCTCCGACTGCCAGACACCCGCTCTTACCTCCTTAGCTATGTCTCCCCCAGAGTGAAATGTATGTAAAAATACATTTCACTCTGGCATGCTCAGTAACCTTAACCAGGCTGCTTAATATACACAACAAGATAATTCAGCCTGGCGTGAAATAACCAGCTGCAATTCTGCCTTCAGAAGGAGGTGTATGGGGGGGGGGGGGGGGGGGGAGTCTCATTCATGGGAGAAGATTTGGCCCAATGTATGGCCAAATCTGCTTGTCAATTTTAAGCGAACACAAGTCAGCTCTATTGCTGAGGCTCTTGATGAATTAATTGTTAGTGTTTTTAGTTAATATTGCCATCAGAATATTGGACAGCAGCGCTTAAACTGATGTTGCTTTGAGAGATTACTTGTTGGCTTTTTTTCAAAGCGAGTCTGAAAGTCGTCCTTAGACCAGATTAACGGCTCCAGTATTTGTTTCCCCCGCTGTGATAGTGAAGGTTAACCTTGATGTAGCGGGCACATGAAAGGCAGCAAAGGTCGCCAGGGTAACGGCAGCCTATCTCAGTGTGTGTGAGAGAGAGCGAGAGAAAGGAAATGGGGGCGGGGGGAGTGCATATTCTCATATGAATTCCACTGCTTCAATCAACAGCAGACGACAATGGGACTCTCTCTCTTTCTCTCTCTCTCTCTCTCTCTCGGGGCAGGGTCTGTAGAGGCAGGTGATGTTCTGAGGGGGCTGGTGGGTGGAATTTGCGTATCAATCACGTGTGCGTGATGTACCAACGTTTGTGCTATTGTGGGGGACTGATGGGGCCCTGTGACAAGCCGATGGGGAGGGGAGGCTGGACCTTCAATTTTAGCAAAGCAGTGTTGCCATTTGTTTTTATTTGTTTCTCTTGCAGGGGTGCCGGATGGTCTTGTGATTATATTTTGATCGTCACTTGTGGATTTCTGACAATAAAGGTGGATTTAAATACCAACTCTCTCTCTCTCTCTCTCTCTCTCTCTCTCAGGGTTCTAAGAAATTTAAATAGGCTTTTATCTGCATGATCAATTTAAGAACATAAAACCCTTTTCCACCCACTTCCATCATGCCCCACAAAATAAGAAATTATTCATTTTAAAAATCTTTTTTCCTCTGAACACCTTCCTTCCTGCACCCCAACCATTTTTGTTCCCTTTTCAATTTACATATCCTTTCTTTACCCTGTTTCTCTCTTACTCATTCTCTCCCCTTCCCTCTCTGCTGTACCACGTGCTGGCCTGTTTTTGACGTGAGGAAGCACACCTTTTAGTGAAAGATGGTTCTGCACCTGCAGCCAGGAATGAATTAGGTCACTGCAAGCCCTCAACCCTGCCAGTCAGTCATTCGCTCCTCCCAATGAACAATCCAGCCTCTGTTGCAGAAGTGACAGACATGGAGCCAGAGAGACCCCTGCTGTTCTTAAGCAGAACTGCATATTCAAACAAGGGAGAAACCAATCGTTCCACAGCAATAATCTCACAACTGAGATGTCCTCCTCTGGGAGTCCAATCAACAGATTCAGAGTTGCCAAGTCGGTTTTTAAAACATGACTTTGGGCTTCTTTTTATTCTGAAGTCACTCCAAAAAAATCTGAATTCATGAGTTGCAGTTTTTTGGGTTTATTTTATGAAAATCTGGCCGCTTATTTTGAGGTGTGACAAGCAACCTCTTTTATCATATTCATGGTTACGATGGCTTAATGGCATACTTTGAACCTTTTTTCAACCAACTTTTGGCCTTGTTTTGGTGTGCAGTTATGCCTAGTCTTTTGTTTACTTTTCATGTTAGAACATCAGATTACGTGGTAAAAGAAAAAAGTCTCTTCCTCACCATTATCTGTTCTCCCGTCTTTCAAACTGTCCAAGGCCTGTAGGGGGACAGATATGACAGAGTTATGACTGCCCCTTTAGAGAGAGATGGGGGAAAGGCAGGAGAAAGAAAAGCTTAGCCACATAACTGCAAAAACAATCCCATTAGTACAACATTATGGGGTAGCAATCAAGTGTAGTACAGTATATTTGTGAAGTGAGTGATCAATGAGTAGTATATGTAAGTGTATACGTAATAAAGTGTGTGTGTGTGTGTGTGTGTGTGTGTGTGTGAAGGAATGTGGAACTTGCTGTTCACTGCCACCATCTCACACCACAGTCCAGTATCTCTCCTACCCAGCATCAATGCTGAGTGGGCAGTTTTACATCACAAACTATGATATGTATTCAGAAAATGAAAACCCTATAATAACATAACATAATATTATGACAAGAACAGGCCATTCAGCCCATATTTTTATTTCCCACATGCAGAACTTTACATTTGGCTATATTAAATTTCATTTGCCAGGTTTCCGCCCACTTCTGGATTTTATTTCTTCTTGGATTACTTAATAGCTTCCAGACTATTAGCTGGGCCTCCCAGTTTTGTATCATCTGCAAATTTGACTAATGTACTTTCTATGTCACTGTCGAGGTCATTGATATAAATGAGGAAGAGCAGTGGTCCCAGCACTGATCCTTGTGGGACTCCACTTCTAACAGCTCCCTGCTCAGATAATATCCCTCCTACTACTCTTTGTGTTCTACCCTGTAGCCAGTTCCTAATCCAATCTGAAATTCATCCTCTAGCCTAATTCCCACTGTCTTCAGTTTACTAACAAGTCTCTCATGTGGTACCTTATCAAATGCCTTTTGATACCTTTTGGTACCTTATTTATTCTCCAGTTGTCCGGAGCCACCTGCACACTTTTAATTTGAGGGCTTGGTGTCTCTGTGTCGGCATTTTTGCGGACTAACATTAGCTGTAGTTTAGGCTATTATAAATTTATTCCAGCTAAATTTTGGGCTGTATTTTGTTCTGAGATATAATTAGAATATTGCCTAATACAAGTGTTTCTTCAGTCATTGCTGGTCATCAAAACTAGACAGATTTAAATTTAAATGTTAGTACGCAAAAATGCCGAGACAGAGACACCAAGCCCTCAAATTAAAAGTGTGCAGGTGGCTCCGGACAACTAGCAGCACAAACCGGAGAATAAATAAATAAGCAATAACGCACTTTTAACTACCAAAAGTTAAGCGTTAAATAAATAACACTGAAAAGAACTACCCGGAGTAGAATCCCTCTGGTTATAATCAACTAACTTGGCTAGCTATTTACTAAATAGCAATGACTGGAGGAACCCCTGTACTAGGAAATATTTTGTATATCTCAGAACAGACTACAACTGAAATTTACCCGGAATCAGATTATAGTATTATAATTAACTGCAGCTAAGTTTAGTATGTAAAAATAAGTACAAACTATCTAACTACTATAATATTTTGCTCGGGGGGGGGGGGGGGGGGGGGGGGGGGTCAAAAACCACAGAAAAAACCTGCGTTCACCAAGGCCGAGGCCGCGAGACCGAATTATCAAACGGCTAGTTTTGATAGCCGAGTGCTTAACGGAGGAAAAAAGTGGGAAAGCCAGATTTTTCACCTTAGGAGCAAAACCGTCCTACCTTACTTGTAATATGGGGGTTTTGTTTAAACAAAAAGCTCAAAATAATATCAAATACACACCTGGAAGTACAATACAATCCTACAACAAACTTTTTCAAACACTCCTCACTCTTTCCACCACAAACAGGAAGTGCGTGTCAGACACAAGCAATCGAGCAGGAGAGCCAGTAATCTGTGTGTATGCAGTTTTTTTAATGCACAAGCAACATTTTAACTTATTGTTTAGTGAGTTGTGGTGATGTCCAAATTGATGAGGAAAGCTGCTTTTGCTAGGTAGGCTTTTATAAAGCAAGTAGCCGACCACACAGACCAATCTGGTGTGTGCTTATTATAAATGCCTGTGGTCAGGTGACCGTCTCTTTCCCATTTATCACTTGGAGCATCCAGATGTCAAAACAGCAAGCAAACTGGCTGAATACATTTAACATTAACCACTGAATAAACTTTAAAAGTCAAACACAATTCATTTCTTAAATAAATATTAAACACAATTTAAAAGGTTTCCCCCAAAAGACACATATAGATGGTTTTGAACACCGGTGTCCTTAATCTCCAAATGCAAAGCCCTCTCCATGACCTCCCTGAGTACCAACCCTCTCGTTTTTGCTTTATATGCCATTCTGTAAACATATAACAGCAAAAAAGCACATTGTTTGTAATAGCTACTCAGAGGCAGTATTACTGCAACAGCTTTTAGACTTATAGATGGGGACATGTTTTTTTTTTTTTTTTTGGTCCCTACACAGTAAAATGTCCAGTAAAATTGAATTTTTTGATGAAAGGCTTCATTTTTATTAAGTCACCACCTAAGCCCAATTTTGAGCCAACTCAATCATACATCACAACAATATTGCTTGCACTGTACCAGATTAATTACATGAGCAATAGTGGCTTGATGTGTGCCATTTGAGTGTCTGGCAGTGATTAGTCAGAGTGACTATACAGGGGGGAGATAGAAGTTGGCATTTAGTCATCGGGATAATCTCATCACCACACATGTCCATATTCATGCACATCCATCTGTGTGTTTGTGTGTGTGCTTGTGTGTGTAACAAAAGCTGAAATGTATAGGCTGGAGAAAAAAAAAACTTTTTAGATTTTTTGGGTTTCTGTCAGAAAATGTCATTATTTCCTCGGTTACTGACAAGTTCAGCATAGCAGAGCAAGAGTTTTGTGCTAAATAATAAATGCTTGTGAAAGTAAATTTCAGGTTTATTCTAGGTGAGAGAAAATTACAGTCAAAATTACCCGGATATTACCTTCGCCAGGGAAATTGTTACTCTACTTCTTCTATCAATATCCAGATCAATGAAAACAACAGAGAGATGAATCATTACCAAATGCAAACCTGTTCTCTTTCTTTCTTGTGCCTTTTATGAATAAACCTATGGGATACCTTACATTTGGACATTAAATGCTAAACGAGAACAAGTGCCTAAAATATTGCCTTGTGTACCTCCAGCGGAGATTAATTATCCTGAAATGCGCTGACATTTTTCATCTCTGCGTCAGAGGAAAGAACCTGTGGCAGAAGTCACACTGTAATTTCCTCTTTCTTGGACATGTTAGCTGAGCAGAGGCAAGATGTGATCTTATCAAGCTGCAACGAATTAAATCCTGGCTAAGAAAACAAGCGGCAACCTCATGTGTCAGGAGAAAACTTTAAATAAAACACATTGCTGTGGAAGCACAATAATAAACGTGGAAAGGAAGATTCTTGTTTTAATTTCAGGGATTGTTACATTCATAAAATCCATCCATCTATCCATCCATCCATTATCTATACCCGCTTATCCTAGTCAGGGTCACGGATGGGGTGCTGGAGCCCATCCCAGCATGCATTGGCCAAGAGGCAGGAATACACCCTGGACAGGTTGCCAGTCCATCGCACGTTCATAAACTGATCATATAATTTACATGCATTCAGTACATATAAGGTACTTGTGTACCGTCGACAGTATATGATCACGCAAAACTAAACAAATGCAAAAATGATATATAATTATTCAAATATTAAACAATCATTGAAAACAATATTTTTCCCACAATGGCTATTTATAAGTATTATATATACAGGGCCACCTATTTGTCTCCACCATGTGACCTGAAGGATTTAAACTTGTATTTCAATGGTTATCCATCAGGGGTCCCCATAGGTTGCAATGCTATGCTAGAAATGACAATCCCTGTGAATAGAGCATTTGTGAGGGATAATAGGAAGGAAGATCATTCAGATACACAGGGGCTGGTCCATTTACTGGACTACCTGGAATTTAACTGGTAGCTAGTGGAGAGAACTGGACTGATGCGGGCTAATCTAGGCAGCAGTCTAGTATAATGGGTAAGGAACTGACCGTGTAACCTAAAGGCTACTGGTCTGATTCCTGGGTGAGACACTGATGTAATATCCTTGAGCAAGGTACTTAAACCTGCATTGTTTCAGTATACACCGATCAGCCACAACATTTAAACCACCTGCATTTTTCTGATTTAATATTTTATTTTCTCTGTTTGTAATCAAACAATTCACACATGGTCAAAGTGCAGACTCAGAGCTTTTATTAAAGGGTATTCTTATACATTTTGGTTTCACCATGTAGTAATTACAGCACTTTTTATACATAGTCCCCCATTTCAGTGTTTTAGACAAATTAACATAATGTCAAATAAAAGAGTCATGTTTGGTATTTGGTAGCATATCCTTTGCATGCCATGACTTCCTGAAGTCTGAGACCTTTCAAAATCATCAGAGTCTGGATATCTTATTGTCAGGTTGTCATACAAGCGATACAAAAACTCTTTACATTTGAATGGATCTCTATGGATTGGTGATGATTTATAGTTTTTGTGTTAATATAAAAGCAGTTAAAACAGACCGGCCAAATTTGGCCGAAAACACTAAAATAAGGGGGGGAGCAACGAACACTGGAGGAAGGTTAAGAAAACAATTATGGAAATATAGCTTCTATCAGAGAAGAGGAGTAGGCCATTGAGTACTTTGCCTAGGGCAGTTTCAGTGCTGTGATAAGGTCTAAAACCAGTCTGAAAAACTTCCAAGAAATTTCTGGAGACCAGGAATGAACAAAGTTGTTTCAAGGCAGCCTTTTGTAGTACTTTAGAAAGGAACAGAAAGTTCGACACCAATCATTGACAAATCATTTGTACCCAGGTTTGGCTTCTTAAGGCATATTGATGACATGCAATAGTAGTGTGCCAATCATTGCCAACAACTCCTGCAATAACAGTAGGAAAAGCGTCTAGAAGACATTTAGTGGATTTACGAGAGTTGACTCTATTCAATGGGATCAACTGGAACAAAGCAGACTACAGTAAGTAAGCCATCAGTCTTCTGAATTACTCTGCATCCTTCAGTTCAGAGAAGAGGACTGACCTTATAAGATCGGCAGTAGAAGAACTTTGAATCTTGTCCCTAATTTTTTAAAATTATTGTTTATCATTTTTTTATAATAATCAAAAGAATTATGTTATAATAATCAAACTAAATGTTACTGGAACACAGGGATCAACTAATGCATGTACCTTTGTCAGTTTTGCAACAGTGCTGAACAGATCCTGGGGACCGTTCCTGTTTTCCTCCATTAAGGTAGAGAAATATGAAGATATTGGTCCTTAACTTTGACTTACAAATAATTGCAAGCGTTACATGTTTGCTTCACAGACTCAGTTTGGTGAGTTTTAGTAAATGCTAAACTAATGAAACTATGAAGAAAAAAATAGTCTTACTTTTAAATTGTTCATAAATGCTTAGGACAAATGTTGACTGAACACTGGCACTGTGGATGTTTGCTGTTTATGTATGAGATAACTGCTATTGGATTCAATGATTTTATTCCTTCAACTTTTGTTGCTGTTTTGATTTGTGTGGGTTTATCAAGATTTACTGTGTTTGTCAAGATGCACATATTGTATCTCCTCATGGGCTACTGCTTCCATATGCAACAAATATATTGTGACAGATTGTGATACCCAGACAGGAAGTACAAGTGTTAAGCCGACAGGCTAAAAGGTGCATGCTCAGTGCTGATGATGCTCAATTTAAACGTCTGGCTTGGTGATTGAAGTATCGAACAGCAAATGAAAGCAAGCTCTTTTAAACAGCAGACACTTCCCCATGAGCGGTGGTATACAAGGTGCTTTGTTCAATCTTTCGACCCAAATCAACGAATAACCTGCTCAAATTGGTTATTGGTCATTCTTCATTCCACAGCAGTTATGATGAAAATGAAATGACGTTTCATTTAACCTTTTTCAAAAAAGTATCATCTGACACAAACTGACTTTTAGAACAAAAATACTTTAATCGTACATGGGTAACCTGCCAGGGCTACTGACAAATATCCTGATAGTTGACAGAGAAGCAAGAATTTTTATGCAGCTTCATTTACAAAATGTACAGTACAAACCATTGACGATAACATTCGATAATGCAGCTTATACAACCAAAGGCTTTACTTCATAATGACACCATGGCTTCAGAGACAGTATTTTCAAAAGCCAGAATAAGGCTAAAGGACTAAAAGATATTTCATCACCTGTAATATAGATAGAGGATTGTCCCAGTAAAATGCTGTTCCCTAGTGCTGACATTCATAAAAATCATTTACAGAACAAACAAAAAAAAGACATATATATATATATATATATATATATATATATATATATGGTTATTTGCATTTGTCTTAATTTTTAATTCAACTGTCATAGGATTGTGCATTAACAGCTACCATAACAGATTTGTGCAGTGCTGTTGCTTTTGTCGTGTTCCTGATATTTTATTTATTTATTTTGTGCTCTTGTACACATTATGTAGATGATGGCCTAGCCACTTGAGTAGGCTATAACAGCATAAGTCATATTATAGGTTACTTACATATCTGTGAAATATAAGTAACCTATAAGAGATATATAAGTAACCTGTGTAAGAGATATAAAAGTTACCCATATATGAGATGTGTGACCTGATTCCAATAGGTCACTTCAAGACCTGAAGGTCCTGTTTATTGAACGGTGCACTTGTGCATTCTAACAATGTCTTTCAGTTTATAATATTTTGCATCGTATGTAATTCTGCACCATATGCAAATATTAATATTTTAGTTGTCCTTACAGTTGTGTCCCCCTGGGCCCCTTGAAAAAGAGACCATGGTCTCAGTGTGTTTTTCCTGGTCAAATAAAGGTAATAAACGAATTTAATAAATAATAGAACAGGTGGCGATACATACTTCGGCCTGTATGTCAGAGCGTCTGGTTCAAATCATAATTTGAAATGTTTTTTTTAACACCAGCACTGACAAAAAAAAAAAAACGAACAAAAAAATGGACTGTATAACACGGATATACGAGCGGCACAGTTCACTTCAGTTTGATCTTCACGAGAGAATGTCACTCCTAATCAAGCACGCTGGCGGCGCCGTGATGGGCTACAAACTCACCAGACAGAAACGGCGGGAAGCAGAGGACTTTTACAGACACTTCACAGACACTTCACCACGACTTCAAGCGACACTCCAGCTAATAGCCGACCAGATGTACCTGCCTTTTAAGAGAGGGTTGACGTTAAGTTATTTCTAAGATTGGAAAAACTGTTTCTACCTCCAAATTGTCTGTTTCAAATTTCAGATTTCAAATGAATGTGACGCATTGCTTGTAGTGCTCAAAGAGGTAATAAACACTGAATCACGTTTTTTGAGTTCTAAAGCTGAGTGTACTGTCTCTGTTTGATACATCACATTAGTCCTATTGTTAAAAAAAGAAAACAGATCTAATTAATCCGTGCCACTGCATTTTGTGCAAAGCCAGCCCAATTCCTGGACAGTGATCTTTTTCTCTTTAGATTAGCTTAGCTAGAAACCCTTTTTAGTCTTTCCTTGTTCCATTCCAGTACTATTTTCTGTATCGTTCATTAGCTAACCTATGTATTTTAGTAGTCTGTGAGTAGTAGTTAGTAGTAGTAATATTTTTTATAGTTTGTTCATCATTAAGATTTAGGTAGACTCGTTTTTATAACTGCACATAGCTTCTCAGGTTGTAAAGTTAGTCTTTTCTAATTGTAGTGTTTTACAATTGTACTACTTTTTCAATAGCAGCAAGTAGGCCAAGTCTGGTTTTCTCATTTTGGCTGAGATAGCTAGCAAAGGGTTTCACTTGTTCCATCAGTGGCTGCCAGAGCACCACCAAGTAACTCACAAAATCATACCGTAATGATTGCTTCTGTAGTTGAATGTTCGAAGTTCAACTGTTCAATTATGGCCAGCTAGCTAATGCTTGTCTACTTTTCATAGTCATGGATAGCAATCAGGGAATGATACAGTTGGATCATTTGTCCACTCCGTAACTGCATAAGGACCGGACTCGAGTCCTATTTGGTTTATTTTGCAAAACAACTTTGCTGGTCTTCAGGAAACAACGATACAACATTATAATAAAATAGCCGACATTATAATAAAACAGCAATTACAGCTAGCCTGATCTATAGTGGGTCCCTACTCAGAACAGTGAGAAACATGGCATGGGACAGGGGTGGGATTTTTACCCGCCTTGCTGGGCCTTCCTACGTGCCTATGACACATTACTGATCAGTTCTATCGCCCCTCCCCCCTCTCTATACTCTCACTCTCAACCCCAACTCGCCTCTTTTTAAATTGTAAAGTGGGCGGAGACAGGCCAAAAGCTGGTGTTGCTGTATACTTTAAATGCACAGCTCATTAGCTCATCCCCCCTTTAGCCTTTAGCTCATTTTTAGCTCATTAGCCTTTTTTTCATTGGAAATTAAGGCAGATGTTGCAGCTGAACATTGTTGGTGTTAACTTTTCTGGACAAATGATAAACAGCTTGTTGCCTTGGGAACTGGTGCTACAAATATAAATACAACAAGTAGAATCTACACTACTGTACACCTGATACATACGTATTTGTACCTCAGCATAAAGATCTATAGGAATATCCCTTTTGGCCCTAAACTGTGTCCATTTTAAGTGCCTATAATTTAAAATAATTTGGGAGCGTCAGAATATTTGACATACTCTGTTGGAGTTGTGTATCTGCATAGCTCCCGAGACAGCTGGTGTTACTTTGTTTTTTCCCCCCGGAGAAGTCCATGACAACTTGAAACTGAACCCCAGGGAAAGTTTTTATTTGGACATACAGCACTGGGGACACAATGTAATTGTCCTTATAAGGCGGTTAAATAACGCTGGTTACTGCATGTCCAACCAAACACCTTTCCTGGGTTTCATTTTCAGCATACAAAACAAACCCTTTCAAGAGTGATAAATTACCGTTTGGCATGTCCAGCCAAAGTCTTCGCCTGGGTTTAATGTTCTCTTAGACCACTCTTGAAGCCTTTTCTTAGGCAAAAGAGAATAACGAACACAACAAATTGGCTACTGAGAAGGCTGAGCTAAAAATGAATTCCTCTGCATCCTCTATTTTTCAGTTAACCCTGTAAAAAAAAAAAAATCATGATGGTACTCCGGCTGACATCACATGAACAAAATGTAAACATGTCACTGAACCTAGGACACTGAAATACTCTTTTTTTGTCACTTTCTTTCCCTCTTTTGCAGCCGCTAAGGGGCTTCACGGTCCTCCGGAACAGACATGAAGATCTTCTGACAGAACATGGTGAAAATCTCTGTGGAGGCAAAGGGAACAGGGTGACATTAGACAACGGTTTACACAGCGTTGGAAACAAAAATAGTCCCATCCTCCAATACATCTATCAAATCAATCTGTGTGAGGAATACATAGCATAATAAGCATGTCAATTGATAAAGCAAATATGTGCATTTATTGTTTTATATTTCCCTTTTACACATTAGGAGATATTTATCCTGCAAGTATGTATAAAAAAAACCAAAACCAATATGCTGGGCAGCTTTAATCAGTCACTGTTGAATGTTTATTCGCCAACGAATTTTCCTAAAATGTTCACAGCACAACCAGCTTAAAATGCAAGACCCAAAAGCAAAATTACCGGTCCAGTACACTGATAAAACTGAAGTTTGCAGATTCGTGGTCTAAAATGACAGCTTGTCATTCTTGTGGCATTAACAGGGGTAAACAGTGTAAACTTCACAAATTTCACCCGTCAATATTTCTGTACATCCAGAAAAGGGAGTTAGCATGTGAACATCGTCCCTGGGGAACCAGTACTTGTGTGATTAGTTCCCTTAGCAGGACACCTTAGTCTTTACCTTAGTGGACTAACTATCTCTTGTGTCACGGTTTCGGGTGTTAACACCATTTCTTTTCCATTCTGCGTCATTATTTTGTTTATTATGGCCATTGGTTTTTTCCTGAGCATTTTCTTCAGTTATTATGGCCTTTTAGTTTTCTTCATTTCCTTGATCGAATTATACGCGTGCAAATCTCTTTTTACGATTTGCACCTGTTGGCGTTCTATTTAAACCCCTAGCAAACCGATACGCTTTACTTTAGTGTCAACTTGCGTTACACGAAAGCCGGTAACTTGGTGTGTTTTGGTAAGAGGTTTGCTTGTTCAGTACTAGATCAGTCCCTCTTCTGCGTCCTTTGACTTGCGCGAAGAGTTACTGCAGAACTGAACTTTGAGGTTATTGGATTGTGGGCTACAAAGTTAGCTCTACTATCTTTACCCAGTTCTCACATTACCATTCTTTTCAGACTGTTGTGTTTTGTTCTAGTATACTCAATACTCCTTAAGCCTTAGTTCTTTACCCTGTACTCGGGTCATTAAAGCTTTTTCTTTGGGATAGTCTCCCATGGGAGTATTGTTTTTCTTTTCGTTTATTTTTTCCCTATCCTTTTGTCTCTAACAAGACTTAGCGGTTATTCCACCCCAGGTGGATAAGTTAAAGTATCTTGCTCAGTCGCGTTTGGTCTCCCTAATTCCCCACTCCTTCACATCTTCTTGACCAGAGCAGTTGGCGAAGGCCATGGTTCATAAGACTTGTCAGTTTACTATGTTCTGCTGTGCGGACAGTGCGGGGGTCTCACCCAGGACTTTGCGCACGATGTGCGGCTTCTTCCACTTGTATCCCAGCAGGTAGAAGGGAATTCCCGTCAGGATGATGGTGCTTCCGACCAGACACTCGAAAGGGGCCGCCCAGAAGGACACCAGGATCATGAAGACGCAGCTCAAGACAAAGATGATCGGTATGGGCAGCCATATCTGGCAACCCAGGAAGAGGAAGTTTTAATCACCAAGCAGCTCCTTGATCACATGTCATTGTGACATCACAATCATTTTCCAGGGGTACAAGTGCACCAGTACAACACATAGTGCCTGTGTACACGGTAATGATTCAATTGTCCAGGATCATACTTTGGGATTGAAGTGTTATGTATCAAAATAAAAACTGTGTCTAAACATTAGTCTGCAGTAATAGTCTGAAGAAACTATCTGTTGTGGTGTGTGCCTGAAACATTATGTACTGTAGCTGGCAGGAAACCACAAACAATAAAGATTACAGTTGACATTTCACACTTTAACTACTAAAATGTGAGAATGCATGACATTGACCTGGCAACTTGGTGAATCCCCTCAAGGTGAGATGAGCCTACCTGTACATACACAGTAACAGCCTACCTGAGTCAACTTGAGTTGGCTTCGAAAGTGAAATGACAACTAGCCACCAAAATGGGTCCATCAAATTCAGCCTTTCAGCTCTCTCACCTTGATGGGCCTCCTCAGTTCAGGCTTTTTCCAGCGCAGCCAGAGCATGCCGGCGATCGCCATGCCGACGCACAGCCAGGTGAAGAAGCTGAACAGGTTTATGACAGAGAAGATGTCTTTGGAGCTGGCGTACAGCATGGACAGGAAGCACTGCAGAGGGGAGACAGGAAGTCACTGACCGTTCAGCAAATGTTAGACATCCAGTGTACATCTCTTTACTTTTCCCTTCACTGCATAGAACAAGCTGATTGCGATCTTTACAACCACACTGTTCATCTCCAACAGCAAGTTAAAGCAAAATTCACCCAGAACAGTAACACGTTATATTAAATAATTATTACCTTCCACATAATTAAAAATATAAACATAACATTTAACCCCCAACACATGACAAGTGTAATACTTTGCATGTCATTTTTATCAATTTTGTATCTGTTTCCTGATAATGTAGGCAGGAGAATTCCACACTCAGCTACATGTATTAATTCCAAAATTGTCTTTTCGTGTGGCTACTTATCCTTAGGCACTTATACTCTGTCAGTCAAATAATTCGGCCTGCCAATCATTTAAATTTTATCTTGAAAGGCAGCATGTGGAGCCGTTTACAAGTTTTCCTCACCTGAACCTCCTGTAGATATTTGAAGGAATTTGACAACATTACTGTTGTCATTGTCATTGTCATTGTCTATGCTGTCTGTGGGGTGCAAGACTTTCTGGAAATTGTACTACCACACCCAATCAGAAGGCCGGTTTTGCCAAACACAACCTGATTATTTTTAAAAGGTTTCTGAAAACTTCATAGCTTATCAAAATTAGTCACATTTGGTTAAC